>NC_134402.1:452356131-452503631 GCF_038048845.1 Mixophyes fleayi
CCATCGTTCTTCCTCAGCTAAGTTTTAACTGCTATAAATATCTGTATAAATCCCCTCACATGTTTAACTCTTCGATACACTGAAAACTGCGCCCGGCGCTCGTTATAATCATCCATCTGTCCGCAGCCCGGGGAGGAAAGGGTTAATAGGCAGCATCCAGCGATGTCACAAGCTGCGCTAAACTCCAGCACCAGCCCTGTGCTGGAAAACATGAAATACATAATTATGCAACAATTAAAATGTGCACTCTACATCCATAATGAGCGTACCCACAATAATCTGCATTTATCTCAGTTTAAAGTGGCAATGTCTGCACAGGATGAGAAATAATTTAGGCTTCTATTGTATTACTGACATGCCAATGTGGTCCCTGTAACCTAAATAGACTGTCCCATTTGTGTACTAAAAGCATTTCATCATAATTAGGACGGATCCCAACTGGAAGGCTTGAAAGCCTGAAACGAAAAAGCCTCTCACCCATATGGGGTATTATCTGGCAGCCGAAGTGCCAGCCAGATGGGATCTTTACTATAATAATATGATTGATGGTGATAACATTGTTTTATCTAACCCCAGTCCTCGCTTTTTACAAACAGTGAGATGCCTTCTTATTTGTGGAACAGAGGAAATTGACATCCAGCAGCCGAGCCGGGGATAGAACCTGCAATCAGACAATGTCCCGCATATTGCCTTTGTTATGCAAAGTATAAAGATTTAATTAAATCACCCCGCACTAACCAATAGATGATAGCCTAGTGGAAATGTCATAAAAAGAGACACATGGGCACTTGGCTTACAATAATGATTGGAAAGGGATGTTTTCTAATCCTCGTTCTGTTAACTCTTTATAAGCTAAAGAGGGGTTCAGATCCGTCCACTGAGATATTAGGACCAGGTAGTATAATACCTTTTCTACGTACAGGGCACCATACACATGGCTTTTTGTTTTAACCGTGTAGTTTACTGTCTGCAGCTGAATTTTACACTGATTGACAATTAGCAACTGAGCAGTGTGACCAAGGTGGAGGTGTCTAGTGGGATTTCGGAACAAGACAATCACATTATAAGGCATTTTGTGTCCACTTTAAGTACTCCACTATATAAACAATTACATCATAGATACAATAGAATAATCAATGATACTGGGAACTCCATCCAAATAATTAATAAGTTGCATTTGGTGAATATTGAAAACTAGTTCTACTCTAGAATTATCTAGACCTTTCTGTATTATCTCCCCCCTGCCTCAAATGTATCATTTTGGTGGACTATCTCGGGCAGTGATGATGGGCAACAGGCGGCCCTAGGCCTCATCCGGCCCTCATCCGGCCCTCCGAGCCTTCACCGGTTTCCCCAGCTCCTCCCTGACTTATAGTCAGGTTTCTTCCTTCTAGTTATAACACTTGTATAAAGGGTCTGCTGATGTTATTACAGATAGACGTTGTTTCCTTTGATTACATCTATTGTTTTATCTTATTACTGCGGTTAAGGGTAATGTGCGGCCCTTTTGAAGGTTAGAGGGCCTCGCCATGTGGCCCCTGAAGTGTGTCAGGTTGCCTATCACTGGTTTAGGGAGACGTGGGTAGTGCCCCAAGGTGGATTAACCATTTACAGGAGGTCACCCGGGCAGTTTAGAATGTCACATTGTTACAATGTTACCACTAGGAAACCGCTGCATTCTAAAGAGAATTCAGAGCGAATTCACTGTCAAAGCTCTGAACGCTGACGCAGCCACCAAGCCTGACCTTCACAAGTCATACCAACGGACGCCTACATCATACATCATACATACATACATACATAGCTGTGTAAATATACAAGAAGTATAAAGTCTCTTTGCAGATCCATACACTTAAATAATCATTTCAATGAAATGAAACCCTACTTATAAAAGGGAATATTTTCATCTAAGTGTTAATGTTTTATTTCCAGGGAAAGGACAGCCCTATAAATATGTTTATTGTTTTCTTTGTATTGTTTTTTTTTTACCACTATATATCATCTGATATTACTTTTGTTACATTTTAAAAGCTCACTTTAAGGTTAATGATTTATCAAATAAAGTTTTTATTTAGACCGTGTTAAAGAGTAAAAAGTGCGCATTGAATAATCCTGGACAATGACCTGTCGCCTCTGTAATTACAGTATTTAATGTCAGTTCGCAAAAATTCAAAATAATTTGCAAAAACTGGTAAAAATGAACGCTCTGCATTTTCAGATATATTTTCTGAACCTACAAAGTAACTATCTCCTCTGTGTCTAGGTAACGTGCGCTTTACAAGCTATAACTAATGAGACAGCTTTAATTCTACTACATGAAAGGAAACTGTAAAGTTTTTATCCACATTCGGAAATCTCAAGTTACACTAGTTTGGGATAATACTTTTTCATTCCCAAAGTCATCCATATATTTCATTTGGACATAATATTTTCACACAAGTGAATTTAGAATTCTTCAAATACAGTTTTACTCGCCTCACAGCACTGGGGTCATGAGTTCGATTCCAAGCTGAGTCCTATCTATGTGGAATTTGCATGTTCTCCCCGTGTTTGCGTGGGTTTCCTCCGGGTGCTCCGATTTTATCCAACACTCCAAAAAACATAGTAGTAGGTTAATTGGCTGCTGACTAAAATAGATCCTAGTGTGTGTTTGTGTAGTAGGCAATTTAGACTGTAAGCTCCAATGGGTCAGGGATGAATGTAAACGAATAAATATCCCAAAAAACTATTTCTGTGTGACCATATATAAGTTGTACGCCCTCCTGGTTCTGCTCCCTCTACGGCACCTACGTGATTATAATTTTTCCCATATTTGATTTTTTTTTTCATTCTCATATTTGTATTTTAAGAATTGCTCGTAAAGCCAAGTTCTGCACTCTCCGCTCCTGCCAATACTTGTTAGCGGACCCACCAGTGTCTCCTGGCACCGCCGCCATTCAGTTGGCAGAGGGTGAGCTAATCACATTGGGATATGTGTTTGAAGCTGTGGCCATTATCAGGGAACACGCTCAGCTTGTTGTGACAATTGGAGAATAAATATAGATTTTTGCACCTACTGGGCCGATATAAAACACGAGGGGCAATTTCTTTGTGTTTCTAAATCTGAAACGGACCAAGCTTGCCATAGTTTTATTTATTTATTGGTCTTCTCCATGCCCTCTCATGAATAAGCAAGGAACGGTGCCCTCCTAGGACTCTGATCGGCCTCGCCAGTCAACTTTATTTAGAATAGAGAATTGGGCATTAGCTGCTGTTGGTCTCGGGAATGACAGACAGTAATTTGCCATTTTATTGTGATTCAGTACCTTGGACAGCGGCACATATTACCTGTCAAGCTGTGTCTATCAGACACTGTACTAAGACAAGCATTGCCTGTCAGGCCTCTCTTGTGCTGTAATGAGGATACCTAAACCTAGCAGAACAGACTCACAATCCTCACGTGTAACCACTGCCCCACCGGGCAGAAACACCCTGTGGTCGGTCTCCACTATCTACAGACAAGCTAATTCAATTCCCCTTGTGTTCTCATGGCTAGAGCATCCAGTTTGCGGACCTTTCCCCCATATTAACGTCATTGTGGCCAACTGCTCCCCAGTCATAGGGCGGTGAGTGACTGACAGCCAGCCAGGTGGAAGCAGAACATCGCACAATTAACACTCCTCATAAATGGATCTGTCTTACCGGTCTATCCATCTGTCACACGTAATAGGAACTAAATGAAATGTTGTTCAATGTTGCAATAAACTATCTTCTTGCTGGGTACCCATGGCTCCGGAGGAGTGACTGCGCTGTGCGAGGGCCCTGGCAGGGATAATACATTGTATATTAACTGAGTGTGATGCCTCTGTGTAGGATACTGCCGCTAGCAAACTTACGCTGTCGTTTTGTATCATTCAAATATGAATGCAATGGAAAATGCTATATTTAAATTGATTTATCTTGCATGCAAATATGCTGGAATATATACAATAAAACACCTGGTAATGAAGTGGGGGGGCATGTAAATGGGATGTTCAGGCCAAGAAATAAAGCAACAACATTCTATGACATTGTTATTAGTATTATACAGAATACAAGGATATCATTTATCACTAAATATTTCAATTATAAAAATATAGTTTAAAAATAAAAATAGGAATATAGTCCCGTTCACCCCTTCAGAACCATGTGTGTTTTGGCCCTTATGACATAATAACATTAACATTTTCTATTTAACTATAACTTTTTTTTATTTTGCATTCTACTGAAAATGAAGTTTTTACGAGACAAATTATACTAGATTTTTGTACCTTATTGGGATATATAAATTTGTTGATTTTTATTTTTGAAAGGACTATTTGTACAAATAGAATACATGAGTAATACACAATGTTCAATAATTTAACAGTAATACAACAGTAAAGTAAATAAAGTAATTATGAAACAGTAGATACATTTCCTGGGATAAAAAGAAGTGTAAAGGGGGGAGAGGGGTGAACACCTGACACAGAATTCACAGATAATAAATTACACACTGTGTCCACATATTTAGACTGAATGAACGTATTCATTACTTTGTGAAAGGTCCACCACATATTACAGTGAGATCACCCAGCTTCTGTACCTTCACAAATAAGTTGTTGAATTTATTCTATCACCTAAAACATTCATAGGCGTAATTAATACTTTTTTTTATTATAAATAATGCTGCAAATCATCACAAATGTTATGTATCAATGATGTGTATAATTCCCCATGTAATCCCATTTTTATATGGTTTATTGGCCTTGGTGGGTTTGGCCAATCAATGGATCCCACAATGCAGGAGATTCTCTCTCCTGTTTTAGACACAACGGTGGACCCACTGAATCCACTGAGCACTAGTATTTTATTTTAATTAAGTGATATATATATTTGCTGTCTATTCACTCAGAGGAACAGCCATTGATTGGAGTGGGGAGAGGGGGTCTAATATCTGTCTAGCATCACTTTTGGGTATTTCAAAAGCCAGAGCTTGTGTGATTGGTTGGCATGAACGGGAATGCTCTATAGATATGCTTACACAGATATGTGGAGTCAGATAGAGGATATTACCAATGATGTCTACCTGACTTGCTATGATTTATCATTTGAGCTTTTTGTCCTACATCAGCACCTCTGGGGAGTGACTGGCAAATTTTAGTTTGGGGTGGGGGGTACTCGGCTCAGCAGCCTATCAGGAACATTAAAAAGGAGAACCCAGTGACTCTTCCATTGCAACATTTTCAATTCTGCCGTCTAGTTGTCCTAGTAGAAAAAATTATCATTCAAAACTAGATTGATGTTTTGCTTTTTTGAACAATGCGGGGCATAGTGTGAAATGCCTCTCCTGACCCTTGAAACTTTATGAGCTTCTCTAAGATGCAAAACATTAGCAGATGAAACCTTGGCAGATGCAGAACACTACACTACACCTCCTGGAGGTGCTCCTTTAAAAACAGACACAGTTCCTAAATCCATCCATATTCTCAGTACAGGACAGGCCAGAATAAAATATCAGCATTGTAGGAGGATGGGACAAATGTCTTGGAAAACGTGCGTTTGGAACTGGTATCGCAGCAATTCCAATGGCTGGAAATATATTTTCCCTCACACATGAGGTTTCTGGCAGGCTGTCCCCGCGTCCATCTCTTTGTCCCAACCATGCTGAACATCGCAGAACAGCCAGTGGCAGGAGCCTGTGTTATTTGGGCCCCAGGGGAATAGAATTAGGAATGGGCGCTGTTACTTTTGATGGCCCCTTTCTCTCACATCCCTCTGATCTGTTTCTACAATTAAACACTTTTTTTCTGAAGCTTATTTTCTACAATTCCCTGAGTATGAGGCTCTAGATAAGGTTATAGTCTCTGTCCGGGTTATATGTGACATAGAACAAGTGCTTCTCACAAAGCTGCGGATTGTCGCGGAGAGTGCACAGCGCACAACAGATCCTTCCACGGTTTATTGTCACCTCTCTGTTGTTACAGTAAAATAGTGCATTATTTAATACAAGGAGAGGACCTTATAGACCTCTACACCTCTGTTCTGCTCCAGACTTCACAGGCTCTAAAACAGTGTCTTACGAACCATTTTTTTAGTGATCATTTTTATTTGCATAAGGTTCCTGAACGTTGGCTGGTTTTCAACCAACTACAAGGAGCATTTTAAACTTAAGGACTTAAAAAACAATATACTATATTGCACTAATAGTGATGCCACTAGTGGCTACATAAACTATATGCTGATTTTTTAAATATGGTTTAGGGCCTCAAAATGCCTTTAGTGCATTTTATTAAAAAAAAATAGACTCCAGAAAGGGGGGAACTGGGGTTGGGATAATATAATATTTAAATGGAGAACCCATTTATGTAAGTGGCAGTTACGCTATAAAGGACCGCTAGACCTTAACGGCGCAGTTTTATATAACACCCCACTGTGAAATGACCCTTTCTGTGATATTGTCAAAGCTTATTTAACTCACAATCCCAACATATCACCTTGTAAGTATTATCATTAGGGGGCAGGCAGCAAAGCCAGTGTGAACAGAGACTCAGTGTAGTGTGAAGGCGCAACAAGGCTTATTTATCTGTCGTCCTATTTACCACGTCCCTGAAGCTTTAATCTGCCTCCTTTATTCCCCTCATTTTCAAATCTGGGATGAAGCCATCAAAGAACTGAGCAGAACATGATTAGAAAGGACCTCTGCTTAATCGGAATATAGTCATGATTTAGACTTGGCTGTCCTCCAAATATCCCCGTGCAATCAAGCAAAGAAACGCATGCGGGAAACAGGATGGCAAAAGTAACTTTGAAGAGTCGGTTGCCGTGGGAACGCGCTCTGTAAATACTTAAGTACAAACGTTAGTTGACACGCCGGCATTCTCTCGCTAAGTCTGCTTTAAATGGATGATAAATTTGGTTCTGTGCTAATCAGGCGAGAGGTTTTCTGCTCAGAACTGTCTCCATTGCAGACACGTTGGAGAGAAAGGAATTGGTTATTTCTTAGGAACAGAGAGTGACTGCAATGCTCGTGTTTTTTTGTTTTTCGCCGCTACCCCAGCGTGTGGCTGCGTCGACCAAGATCAATATTTAAAAAAGACCTCTCTAAGCTCGTCAACGCAAGTGGCACCACGCCTAGATTTAAGCTGACATGTTCCTGATGTGATTTCAATTGGTTACCAATCATTTTCTGAAACACATTTCAAGTCCTGTGTCATCTTCAAGGCGACCACCGTTTGTCTGCCTGCAAACACGGACAGGCTGCTGTTCTGGTGAATGTGTCATTTATAGGCTGGGAAATTCAGATCTTTGCATTTATTTATGTATCAAAATAAAATAGCAGGAAATTCATTCCCTCTGTGCCGTGGGAAGTCAATAATCCAGATTGAATTATTTTATTATGACTGCTATGTCTATGGTTTATACATATCTTAGGAGCCCTAAACTTCATGATTACCATTCTCTCTTTAATCATATTTTTTAATTAATAATAAGATTTGCTATGTATCTTTATTAATGTTCCTCCTTGAAAAATCACCATAATATATCTATTTGTTTGCTGGATGGTTCAGACGATATTAAACAGCGAGGGTTCAGAGGCAGGAAACCTTGTCATTAAAGATATTTAAAGGATTAAACGCTAACAGAAAATGGCTACATTAATTGGGTTTGTGTTCCAGAAAAACTCATTCGAGGTGACCTAATTATATAGAAGGTCAATACAACCATTTGTGTGATGAATTTCTCACTAGCGGGCTGTGTAGAGGACAAGGGGCATGCGTTACACCTGGGGGAAAGGGGCTTTGCACTGTAAGGGTGGTCCGGCTGTGTGCCAAAAGATTTACTATTTTGAGTTAAATGTAGCCCCCTTCTGCCTGTGCTGCTTTGTAGGGTTTCTTATTCATCACCTAGATACAGCTCTGTCATACCATGTTGGATGTTTAGAAGGATAGTTGTCCCTGCACTTGCAGGTTGAATAGCAAGATAATCAGGAGTAATGCAGATGCAGGCATAGTAGCGCAGTACAATCTTCCAGTGATGAACGAATGACCACCATACTGGGCAATACTCAGCTGTCTCTGTGAAACTGGCCGGGAGCAGTGAGACTGAACTTACCGCCTGGCCAGGCCAATCACGGAACACGTTGATTTTCAGTTCCACTAATACATTTATTTATTTTTAAAAAATTTTAAAAAAGTTTTAAAAAAGATAAAAATATTTTTTAAATCTATTGATGTTTGAAAAAAATAGTCAAATAATTTAAAGCATTTTTTCATTAATTTTTTTTTTTGGTTATCGACATCCTGAGATGTTCCTTGTTAAATAAGCTTTGCACGGTGAAACTATCTCAGGTGAACCTTATCGACTTTTTGAAACCCCCATCATCATAATCATCATCAGCAGCTATTTATATAGCACCACTAATTCCGCAGCGCTGTACAGAGAACTCACATCAGTCCCTGCCCCATTGAAGCTTACAATCTAAATGCCCTAACATACCCACATCGACAGACAGACAGACTAGTGTCAATTTGATAGCAGCCAATTAACCTACCAGTATGATTTTTAGAGTGAGGGAGGAAACCGGAGCACCCGGAGGAAACCCACGCAAACACGGGGAGAACATACAAACTCCACACAGATAAGGACATGGTCAGAAATCAAACTCATGACCCCAGTGCTGTGAGGCAGAAGTGCTAACCACTGAGCCACCGTGCTGCCCATGCAAAGGATTCAATGGATGCGCAAAACCTTCTGAGCAATTTTGGGTTCAGTAGCTTGTCAGTCACTTGTATAAATTTTAGTTGTCACCTTTAACCATGGCAACCGTTGACCAGAATTGAAACAGAAGGCATCCTGGAGCGGATAGTTCAATCTCGGCAGAAGTTACGTCAGTTCAGACGTCAAGTAGAGAAGAAGATAGTCCGACAGTCACCAGATTTTTGTTTTATTTATTCCCATTGTGTGGACCAATCTCTTACCAGACCACTGGCTCACAGCTCGCAATAGAAGTTGCTTTCCCTACAGATTGCAGTCATAAATCTAGCCGGTTTTCTTATAAAGAAAAATAAAGTAGAGCTTGAAAGGAAACGTGTGACCCCCCCCTTGACCTTCCTCCCAAAAGAACGTGGGACGGAGAAGAAAGATTTTCATCACATGAAAGCAGGGAGACACTCTATCAAAAAGTGCCTCTTTCTAGAGAAGAGAATCAGCCTTTATAAGTTGGGGATCAGTCAGATCTCTGATTTACTGTTCAGTTATTTCATTCTAACGCTGGAGGTGAGCTGATCACAGGGAAGATATTATACTCTGAAAGCAGAAGTAGGGTCAAGGACTGCATAGGAGTATCCATGTTTATAGCACGTCCTCTTATATAACACATATTTAATAACATATTGCAAATAACACAACTGTTCTCCAGCACAGCAGACAATTCTATATTAGATTTGATCAATAGGTTGCTAAGTACACTAATCTGATCTCTGATGGATTGCTATTACTGTGTACTGAAGCTCATAGGAGCTTAATCAACACTGTTTTATAGTCAAACATATGTCATGTCACTATTTGTTATACATGTATATCAAAGACATTAATATTTCTATTGCAAGTATTGAAATATAAAGTGAACTTGTCACCAATACACATCTTTTGGCAAGGACTAGTTTGGCAAGGACTCATTTGCGAGAAACCAGTGACTTCATTGAAGCACTCCCTGACTAATATTCATGAGGCCTGACTAATATTCATGAGGCCTGATTAATATTCATAATGTATTGGTTCCATGGGGAATAATAGGCTGCATTCCCTTGAGTACTACTCCAGCCCACAAAAATGTATATCTCCACTGTGTCTAGGTAACAGTGTCACTTCAAGCCGGCCCCTGGTTTTCATATTAGGTAAATATATAGTTTGTAGAAAATAAATGAATAAATATAATAAATTAAGAATATGTATCTAATTGAAATATTACGACACTGGAAATGATAATTATACATAAAACTGTATTCTTAGATATTTGCTTCCAACTGCATCACAAAAAGTAAATATTCAAATCCACTCTAAAAATAAAGTGTGCTTCTTTAACATAATACCCTCTGGTTCCCTGTAAGAAAAAACATAGAGTTGTCTAATGTACCTTAGGGTTTTGATTCAAGCTGGTCTTAATGATTTACAGTTTGCTCAGTGCCATGAGATTACCATGGCCACCACAGTCACATAACAAAAGATGTAGCAAGCTGAGAGGCATTGGAATGCTCATAACTTGAAACCCCACCCACTCCTTCATCTATCGTCATGTGACCACTGTGGAGCTTGATGACTGACTGGCGCCGAATGAGACATCAGGTTACAGTTGCACTATTCTTTGGGCAAGCAGAAACCAAATATTTCCAGGAGAGATACTTGTGCTCTGCCCGTGGCAGCCATATAAATTTTCCCCACAGTGAGATTTTGCATAGGGAACACTATCTACACTAACAGTTATGGGAGGACCTCCTGAAAAATTAATACAGCTTCATGCTAAAAGGTGCAAAATTTGCTATTAGCAAAATTAGTAAAAAAAAATACTGACAGTGTCATCTGACTGCGCCCTTGTGTTTAAATATTTCACTCTGTACGTTTTCTTTAACCAAGGAGATGAGCCGATCATGTGTATGTATTAAGCTTTAGGGCTCATCCACACCAGCTGCTTCTCAAGCTGACTTCCAAACTGCGATAATGTTATCACAAGTTTTCACAGTTTGCTCTGAGTCACGTATATAACTGCTGTCTGTGTGAATAGCAGAGACGGTCTCGCATACGGGTAAATTAATCTTTACGCTGTCATATTTCTTAGACTGCCCTCTCGGTTACCCCTCCCCCAAGGCATAGTTCACAGCTCTCTGCTGTTAATGCATTTGTCAGCCGACAACTAATACCTGAAAACATATTGTTAAAAGGACAACACATGAAAAGCAAGTTAAAAATGCAATATTTGCGTGTCTAAAGTATACATTATTTTTCACTGATTTTCCCAGAACATATGTGTGAGCAAACTACGGTGCAAAACAGGTAAACCCTTCTTCCTAAATAACTTTTTACATATTTAAGCTTCCACTAAAGGCATAAACTGTATATTTGGTAAAAATGCATTGACACATTTCCGTCTTCAGCGGTAGATAAAATTGTTCTTTCACCTCTGCGGATTGCACAAAGGTTTTGTGTTTTGAGTTGTTCTCCCTGATGCCAGTTCAAGGAGCCCCCTTAGCAGAGTTTGTAACATATCTAAAGGGATTCCGCCTAATCGCGAAACGCGTTATCCCACGTCAACAAAACCGCCTGTCTATATACAACGTTCTATCACTGCAACACTGTACACTACTGTAAGTCAAAGTAAATTCATTAACAAGAGTTTATATTTTGCAGGTGACGTTGCCCCTCTGTAGAGATTTCTAGAAGATTTCTAGACATTTCTCGAATTTTGTCCCTAAAAGATAAAAAAAATCAAAATCAAACTTTTGTCTCTACAAAATCTGTCTTCAAAATGGGACAAAATATGTAAGAGGGAAGAATGAGCAATGCCTGAGAGGGGAAGCTCAGCCGAGGGCCCAGGGGCTTAAGAAAGGCCTTCTGAATGATCAATTCCCTCGTGTTGTACATTGATTTTTTTTTTCCTTTCCAGCTTCTACGTTATCTTTCTTTTTCTCCACATATCTTTCTAATTAATTCCTGATTACAGAGTACACCGGTTACAAAATGTTATTTGTCAGGCGGAGGAGATATCCCTGTTTCTGGGGTGGATGTGCGTGAAAATTCCCTGGCCGTATCTAGAAAGGTTATTAACCCCTCTGGTGAGTATAAGACACCTGGATAAGCTAATGGGTGAGGGACACCTGTCACTCGTGTGACAAGATAGCCACCGACAGACCGAGCCGGCAACGTAACCTGCGAGTCCTGCCGGCTTCTCTGACTCTCCAGCGCTTTAATGTACTTGTCGCTTACTAGGCAACCATATTGTGGCCTGTAACCTTATTCATGAGGATGCTGCTTGTTGATTAATTGGGTTCTAGTGATAACACTGAGGCGTGAGGTACTTTGTACCTCATGTCTCAGAACTTTTCACACTGGCTTTAAAAACTTCTATGGGACCAACAAATTAAACCCCTGACGTGAATGTTTACTTTGTAATATACAAATGTTCATTTTGCCCTACAGTGTAGAATTTATTTGCTGTTTATTAGACACAGCCCAAAAAAATCCCAAAACATTTGTGGGACTATATTTAATCATTTATCCCTTAACCAGCGTCAGTAATCTACAAAATTTGTCAGTTAGGTTCAATTTGCGACTGAGTTTAATGCGCTCTTCTCCGACTCATTAGTAACATCGGCTCTGTGTGCAGTGCTTAACGCATTAATTATTTAAATTAAACTAACGAAATAAATTATTAAAATTTTATTTCCACAGCAGACACCACAGAATGTTCAATAATAGCCCAGGTTGCGTAGCCGTTCCGATGTCCTGACCGCCGAGCGGTAATCCGAACCCCTCTGGGCTCGCGTCTGGCCGTATGCTGAGACATCGACCGGCTTGTGCTGGGGGGGTCAGAGGGAGGTCAGCAACAAAGTTACCTTAACGAAACTCCGTATGGAACTCTGCAGATACAACAGTAGTCAATAAAATGAAACACGGTACCACGGAAACACTGTATTTCATATATATATATATATATATATATATATATATATATAAAAATATATAAATGTAATATATGAAGGTGAACTAATATTGCAGCGGGCATGGCCTGAAAACACCAGCAGTGCTTGGTAATAATCTGATTGAGTTATTATTGGTGACGTTGGTAAATCTGATGACAACATGACCACAGACCTCTATTAGTCATGTGCTGTCATCTTCTGTTCACTTTAATAGCCCACACCATCGTCACATGGATCCGGTGGCCAGATCTGGCCCTTAAGTGGCCAGATTAACCCCTTCAAGACCACAGGTAACTAACACCTCCAAGACCATGCACATTTTCATGGTTTTGCACTGCAAATTGTTTTGGTTTTTTAATCTTTCATTACACCCAAGCAAATTTACTATAGTTATATTGGGGAGGACATTAAAAATATAATGAATAAATGAATACATGTAAAAATGGGAGTGTTTATTAGTGTGGAAAAGGTCATTTGTGAGCTGCAAAATATCCGGCTTTAGGGTGCACAAATGCGTCTAATTCTGGGCTTCACTCATATGAATGAGCATCTCCAGATTCACGCTTTTGACACCTCTCTGCTTGAAAATGTTCCGATCTCTCAGTCTCAGATTGAACCCTCTTGCACCAACTTAGTTAGATGACAAGTTAAAAGGTAGAATACACTGTCATAGAAAACAGCTCTACATAAGGAGTACGGGGGCTTTCCACATGTCACCGTCCTTCATCTGTCTCCAAAATTCCATCTCATTCCCCTCTGTCATTCCTCTACTTTTTTTTACTCAGCAAAGATGCTCGAACATTGATTAACAAATCAGAACTCTGCTTGTCAGTGTTATCTTATAAGACCAGGCCTTGTGCTTCAGACATAGACTCGGGGAATCGATGAAAACAAATGAAAGAGAAAAAAACATCAGATCTTTGTGTAACAAAAAAAAACCAAAATGTAAATGTCGACCGGTTTAGTCCTGTTGTAGAGCCTACGTTCTTTGCCTTATCAACGTTGGTTGTCGGTGAAT
This sequence comes from Mixophyes fleayi, assembly GCF_038048845.1. NCBI lineage: Eukaryota > Metazoa > Chordata > Amphibia > Anura > Limnodynastidae > Mixophyes > Mixophyes fleayi. Next base: position 452,369,845 of record NC_134402.1, read on the forward strand.
GGGAAATGGAATGTCAGCTCTTTAATCAGAGAGGTCATCTGGTTCTTTCAATAATGTCTCAGAGCTTCGGTCCTCATCAAAACTTTCCAGTGTTCTTTTTTTTCTTTACCGTACGTTGGTTTCTTCATTTCCGTTGGCCCCTGTCACCGAATCCTTGTCAAGTCAACAGGACTTAGGGAGCGTTCTGTGTGATAATGAAGAATGGACAGAAATATTGATATGAGACTGTTTTTAAAGGCAACATCTTATATATTAAAGGTTTCCAGCTTTGGAGATAAAGAAAGATCAGAAGATTTAAGGATTACATTTCCAATTGTTCAGCAATTTTCCGACTTTCTATCAACGTTAGGTTTGTAGAGATGCAATAGATGGAGTTATATCAGCAAAATATAGAAAATAGATTAAAGAATTAATTATAACGCAAAATCAGCTGGTTAATTACCAAAATAGCGCTAATGTTGCCAACAGATCAATCTAAAGTTAAATTCTTTATATTGTTGTATGCTGTTTATAAATAGACAACAGACAAAAGTTTTCAGTCAAACGTATTGCACTGTGCATACACACAACTTACGCCCGTATTTTGAGTTGCCCTACAGGACACCTGCACTTTCAGACGCTGGTGTGGGGCATTCCTGTGCTAGCTCTGTACAAAAAGGACACATAGACGCAAGGAAATCATCTACTTTGAGATGCATCCAATTTTGACTAAACGTATCTATAGACGGGGTGTCCATAAACCTGATGGAAGTCTCAGAGTTGGTGACGATGACAGCCATACATTTGCTCTGGAAGTATCTAAGTGCTCGTGTCCTAAGATGAGTTCAACTCAAAATACAAATGTTAAAACACAGCTCTGCAGGCGCAAGTTTGCTAATACGTAAAAGTTGGATCTTTATGCTATACTCGAAATACGGCACAGAGGTACAACGTTAAGGGGTCAGGACCTAAATGGGATCCCTGGATGTTAGGCTAATCCCTGTACTGTACATACGTACTGCTATCTTCAAGGGGACTATCAGTTATCCGGCAATGACCTTCGTAGTCACTGACGCTGTATAATATGTTATATCTGTATTTTTAATTTGTATTTTGTCGATCGGACAGATTTGTAACAGATCACACAGAAAATATAGAGTATAACCAGTAAGAGCATCTATTTTACACAGAAACAGGTTGCCGCATCTACTGTAACTAGATGATTGCTGCATCGTGGATAATAGAATCATCTGTAAATATTTATAATTGCCTCACCTGTGTCACTGGTTCCTCTGGGCTCAGGGGGTACAAGCTATAACAGAAGTGGGGTACAGTCCCACTACGTTTTTCAAGACACATTTGAATTCCCAAACGTAAACAAATTTTGGAATGTTAATTCACATCTGTGCTTTTTATTAGAGGAAAATTAAACAAATTTCCTTTGGGGTTGTCCTGACTTTAGCCGTGTGGTTTAATGAAACACCCTGGGGGTCATTTACAGACAGAGAAGAATGTCATCCCATGGTACATTTCATTATGCATACATGCTCCTTTTTGTCCATCTACCACACAGGTACAAGACTGCATTATGATTTTGGAAACAGCCCCTGTAAAACTGCTCTGCGCCAACTTGTAGTTCCTCAAGGGAATGTTCATGATGTAAAGTCCCGCCCACAAGTAGTTTAGGACCGCCCATTTGCTTATTTACGCTTTTACAGTGGCTACTAATATTATTCACAAAAATAACCCGTTTGTTGCTGGTGAAAACATTTTTTTTGTAGTTTTCGCCCCAATATAACTAAAGGGTCACCACTCCTGCCAGCTTTTGCCAGTGCTAGCTTCAGCATGCTCATGGTGGTGCCGACTTTACCATGTGTCTGGGAGAGCTAGGGGAATTCTGACATTCCAGGAGACTGGGCAAGTATGGCATATCCACGAATAGGCCGACAATGTGGTGAGTTGACCCTTACTGATATGGGCAATTAGCAAAATTTAGCTGCCCGTAGATATTTTCATGATAAATTACAGTAATAAAAAAAAAACATTCTTCTTTCCTCATTTTGATAAATAGGCCCAAAAAAATAGACAGAGAAGTGATGGGTGGATTATTTCATATATTGTGGCATCATTCTCTGCCAAACTTGGGTACTAATAACACTCACAGATATGTTTATGTATATGTATGTTTATGTGAGTGTGTGTGTGTGTGTGTGTGTGTGTGTGTGTGTGTGTGTAAATGTTTTTAGGAGATTTTCAGAACAGAAGATATTTGAGATTGTGGGGAAAGATATTTTTCTATAAACCGCAGACTGTCAGTAATATAGTTGAATGACTCACCTGCGTTTGCAATGGCTGATAACATTGAACAATGACTTGTATGCAGCTGTATAGCAAATGAAAATACAATGTGAATTAACGCAAGTTCTGTCAAGGTATGGAAACATTGACATATATATATATATATATATATATATATATATATATCTATCTGTGAATGTTATTAGTGGCTTGTTTATGTCACACTACTCATATTTTAGGTTTCGTTTGGATCCCTGGCGATGTCTTGCTACTACATATTTCTGCATATCATCCTCTACGGTCATGTTTAGAAGTAATCAGGGAATATGTTAGCGGCTGTGATATTATTGTGGGAGGGAGAGTTTGCTATCTCAGCGATATATGGACATTAAATAATTATTTCCTTCTCCGCTCTAATGCTTCGTGACGTCACCCATACTCACTCGATGGCATTCTCAAACCTTAATATTCCCGGCCACCTCTGTGTAATTGATTGCATAAATCACACAGAGAAAATAATAGGGGATATATTTTTAATCAAATTAATTTGTTATGTACGAGCAGTTACTGGACTTATATAAAAAAAAAAAAACCCTGTAAAACTTGTATAATTGTTTCTTTGTCTAAGAAAATTGAAATGCTTTCTTGCACAAATCTGTTGTTATTTTATTATAAATGAAATTGTTATATTTAGGGAAGAGGATTTAGATGTGGTTTTAGGCAGATAACAGCAAAAGAACGGAAATACGATGATGTCACATGTCAGGAATGGCGGTAGGCAGCATCGGAACGTAATAAAGCGCATTTAGAGGTGAACGCATTTGCGGCAATAGCGCAAGTGTAAAATACATGGAGCAATATATCGCAATATGTGCAAATCAAAATAAACATTAAATGCAACCACACGAAGACACATCAACTTGATGAAGGGAGTTTCAGCGTTTAGTGTTGGGGTAATAAATGGTTAAATGTCCGAAATCAGCATTTTTATTTCCCGAAGCACTACTGGACCCAGCAATAATAAATCGCTTGAATATAAGAACACCCAGCAAATAACAGGTATTAATAAACCAAAATCCTAATTGGACGGTGTGCAGGTAATAGATCTTCCCCAGGACAGATTCGCGGAATAATTACCCTCTCCGAAGAGTTAAATATTCTCAGCCCATTTGTCTCCATAAATGCAATATTCGCTTCAGAGATAATGGATAATTTATCGTTAAACACCCACACTACATATGTACAGACTTCTTGTGTGCTTTACTAATTTAATTACGGTAAAGGTGATATTTACAGAGCGGTGAGGAAATGAATAGAAAAAAAATCTTCGGTGAGTTTTGACCTCTGGGGATGAGAACCGTCTTCATTATGTTGGCTGTATTCAGGAACAGAACTCTCCCACATGAAGCGGAGAAGCAGCTCAGGCTGCCATGCACTGCGCTGGATGGCGCAGTCTGTGCTCAGCGCATTCCATAGAATTCTGTAAACATATTATTGTATCAACATTTTCCTTGCAGAATTATTGTTACTGTTGCTAATATTTGAAACAAATCCCCCGGGGCAATTAGCTGCCCGGCAGGTGCATATACGCCCCTTGTGTATGGAGCAAGTAGATGGGGCTAAGTGCGCTACTATCCCCATGATCAAATGTTTTATAAATGTATTTATTTGCATTTTAAAAACTCTTCTTCAAAGATCCAGGAAATAATGCTGGATAGCGAGAATTTCATGCAGTATAGAGAATAGCGTGAGGTGTACTGGACAGTTATTCCAATATTTAAAAATAGGGACAAGCGATGGGCACTGCTGGGAAAATGTACCGGCTTGGATGCAGTCCAGCACCCAATTACATCTTGCCGTGATAACCTCCCAACGTTTAGTATCCTGAAAGTGGGTCGAAATATGCCCCACCCCTGTTCTGCTCAAACTCCGCCCAGAAATTGTAAAATTTGTGCAACTCTCCACTCACTGTTAAGCCCCATCCTTTTTGCAATCTGCTAATTGTGGTTTTCGTCCAAAATCGGGACTATTGGCAGGTATGTGGTGGGTTTCAGGTGGGTTTCCTATGTGCATGGTGCATTTTTAGAAAGCAGAATATGATTTAAAAAAATCCTCATCTGCAAAGCTCTAAGACTACATCCAGATCCAACAAACTGTTCCTGGGAAGCTGCACCCATTGGCTGATCGGCTATGCCCCTTTTAGGCTTCAAGAATCGGGATAGCCCTGACAGAACTAGGGCTACCAAAAGGCATGTACTGAGATGTTATTGAGGACGTGGAGAGTCATGGTCAACGGGCGAGCCTTCACCTCCACAATACGGCTAATCCTCCGCTTCATGCTCAGTTAGTTCCTATAAAATGATTACTGAAAGGAAAACATGAGAAAAATCACTTTACTGTCATCTAATATCACCAAATTAACCAAAATCAACCCTTGAACCCTGTTGTGTTTGAAGTTCGAAGGTTTGTTGTTCACTATTAAAAATCACCAAACGTAGATCACATGTGACCCACCTCGAACACGGTTGAACCTTATCGACATTCTCAAATTTAGTTTGATTTTTTTTTAAATGATCTAAAATTGGATGAATTCAGTTGAGCTGTAGGATTTTAGAGCCGTTTCGTCGAACCAGTTCGAGAACCAATAGACAGCCGGTTTCCGCATATCTGTTATAAACTTTCCTGAAATCTATGAACAATATATTTTTTGGGGGGAATCCAGACTCCCCCTTAAACAAATTCTATTGACACATTCTATTAGAGACGGTGATCAAAGTGGGGCGGTATGTGCCGGTATGACATGAGGGGGCACAGTGCGATGATAGAGGGTGCAATGTGATGAAGGTGGCTGCATTGTGATGATGAAGGGGAAAAAGTGTGAGTTCTCTAGTGAGAGGGAATAATAGCACGAGAAGCAGGATTTGAGGCACAGGGAGAGCAGGGAGGGAGAGATGAGGTAGTAGGAGCAGGGATAGAGGATAGATAGAGAAGCAGGATTTGAGGCACAGGGAGAGCAGGGAGGGAGAGAGGAGGTAGTAGGAGCAGGGATAGAGGATAGATAGAGAAGCAGGATTTGAGGCACAGGGAGAGCAGGGAGGGAGAGAGGAGGTAGTAGGAGCAGGGATAGAGAATAGATAGAGAAGCAGGATTTGAGGCACAGGGAGAGCAGGGAGGGAGAGAGGAGGTAGTAGGAGCAGGGATAGAGGATAGATAGAGAAGCAGGATTTGAGGCACAGGGAGAGCAGGGAGGGAGAGAGGAGGTAGTAGGAGCAGGGATAGAGGATAGATAGAGAAGCAGGATTTGAGGCACAGGGAGAGCAGGGAGGGAGAGATGAGGTAGTAGGAGCAGGGATAGAGGATAGATAGAGAAGCAGGATTTGAGGCACAGGGAGAGCAGGGAGGGAGAGAGGAGGTAGTAGGAGCAGGGATAGAGGATAGATAGAGAAGCAGGATTTGAGGCACAGGGAGAGCAGGGAGGGAGAGAGGAGGTAGTAGGAGCAGGGATAGAGGATAGATAGAGAAGCAGGATTTGAGGCACAGGGAGAGCAGGGAGGGAGAGAGGAGGTAGTAGGAGCAGGGATAGAGGATAGATAGAGAAGCAGGATTTGAGGCACAGGGAGAGCAGGGAGGGAGGAGGTAGTAGGAGCAGGGATAGAGGATAGATAGAGAAGCAGGATTTGAGGCACAGGGAGAGCAGGGAGGGAGAGAGGAGGTAATAGGAGCAGGGATAGAGGATAGATAGAGAAGCAGGATGTGAGGCACAGGGGGAGAGGGAGATACCTGCATTGAAGATAGGGCCACATAGGAACAGTGAAAAGAAACAGATAAGGTAAAGGGTAACATGAAAGATATAAGGGAGATATTTTGGATAGTTTTATTATGATATTATGGAGATATGAAGGGAAATGTAAGTACACAAAGGAGACAGGAGCGAGAGGTGGGTGACACAGTGTGGATAGCCTTATATCAGTTAATGTGTTTTATATTATACTACATAGTGTTAAAATGCATCTAAAATCTATTTCACTCTATCAAAATCCCTAAACCGGAGCTTTCAAAGTGACAGTTCCAGACCAGCACTTCTAGATCTCCCCTTCGACCACTGATCAGAGAATGTAACTCTAAAAGGATACATTCCAGATAGGTCATTTTTCCCTATAAAAGCCCCTCGCACTACTCCTGTGTTGGGGAATATTTGCACTGGGGAATATGTTGCAATGTAAAAGTACCAGCACTCTGGTGCCATTATGGTGGGCGCTGTGGCGAGGGACAATCCGATACCGTCAGCGCAGTCAGGGTTCATAGCAAGTTTTCTCTGAGATCTGGAATAAACGCACTGACAGCACCATGACAGCGTGTTAACATATCTACAGGACGATGCACAATGTCCTTCTGCTTCATCTGCTTAGTTGCTATCATTTCTCCCAGCGCAGGTCAACAAGGGACCCAGCCGCCCCGTACCTCCGGGCTGCGGGCAGGGACACTTCGCTGTCTCAAGGTTGTGAAAGATGGGAGTGTGGGAGCCGGGGCGCTTAGCGGAACAGTCAGCCCAGCCATTTGCACCTCAGTAAATGGGCTTGTTATGTGTGGAGCTGTCAGGCAGAATTTACATTCCGAGAGTGGTAAATCGTATTTGTGAGGCGATGTGTTAAAAGTGATTCTGTTTACTGTGCTGACTCTGGATAGCAGGAAGCTTTCAGGAGAGCCACAGGGCTGACCTGCGCCTCTTATTTACATAAGTACTTTACTGCGACATTAAACAAAGATGTATATTCTTCACTCTGCTGATATATATTAAAATGAGGTTACATTAGTACATTATACAATGCAGTATATACCAATCTCCTACTGCTGATACAGCGTAATACACAGTGTAGTTGCTTTGTCTGGCCTTGTATCCGGTGTTGACATTAAGGAGCCTTTTTTTTTAGCTATTCCTGAATTCTATGAAGAGAGAAATTGAACACAATTGCTGCAGAAAGTGGTCAGATGTGAGCTTAGGGGCCTACTTAATAATGATCTGGTTATTGCTCCGTTAAATATCATTGCAACGATGACTTTTCGGGGTAATTTAATAAAAAAAGTCATGTCAAGACATCGATAGGAGGCTGTCCCGGCAATGACTTTTGTTTAAAGAAGACTAAGGATTGTGGGCAGCATGGTGGCTTAGTGGTTATTCCCGAACATGGCCTTATCTTATCATGGCCTCGTGGAGTTTGTATGTTCACCCCATGATTGTGTGGGGGTGCTCCCAGTTTCCTCTCACATTCCAAAAACATACTAGTAGGTTAATTGGCTGCTATCAAATTGACCCTAGGCTCTCTCTCTCTCTCTCTCTTTCTTTCTTTCTCTCTCTCTCCTCTCTCTCTTGCCTCTCTTCCCCTCCACTATCTCTCTCTTTCTCTCTCTCCCTCCTCTCTCTCTCTCTCTCTTTCCCTCCTCTCTCTCTCTCTTTCCCTCCTCTCTCTCTCTCTTTCCCTCCTCTCTCTCTCTCTCTCTCTCTCTCCTCTCTCTCCCTCATCTCTCTCTTTCTCCCTCTCTCTCTCCTCTCTCTCCCTCCTCTCTCTCCCCTCTTTCTCTCCCCTCTCTCCCTCCCTCTCTCTCTCTCTCCGGTCTCTCCCCTCTCTCACCCCTTTTTATTACCCCTCTCTCTCTCTCCTCTCTCTCTCCCTCATCTCTCTCTCTCTCCTCTCTCTCCCTCCTCTCTCTCTCTCTCTCTCCTCTCTCCCTCCTCTTTCTCTCTCTCTCTCCTCTCCCTCCTCTCTCCCTCCCCTCTCTCACCCCTCTTTCTCTCCCCTCTCTCTCTCCCTCCTCTCTCTCTCCCCCTCCTCTCTCTCCCCCTCCTCTCTCTCTCCCTCTCTCTCTATCTCTCCTCTCTCTCTCCCCCTCCTCTATCTCCCTCAAATGGGACAGGTACTGATGTGAGTTCTTTGTACAGCGCTGCAGACCTAGTGGCGCTATATAAATAGATGATAATGAAGGGTTCTGACCTGTGGTCTTTACTGCACATATGCAGTTGCCATTTGCGGTAAACAGGGCAGGGGAGAGCAATAACGCTGCCGGTGAGGGATCCGGAGATCCCTCTCCTGGGATATTCTCCCCATAGGAATGAATGACTAACGTCATCTTCAGAAATTGTCCAACTCATGCAAAGCTAATCTATACGCGTGGTTTAGGGTTTCAAACTGCACCAAGTTACCCAACAATAATCAGGTTACAGAGTTGAGATTGTACTCACACAAATACATACTGTGCAACAATTGGGTCCAGTTTAGACCTCAGATGTTTGATAAATGTCCATTGTTGGCCGACAGTGGCATATTATGGGCTTGAGGCAGAGCTGAACACAACTTGAGATCCAAAAATGCATGCAAAGAAAATAATAGTATTTCGGCCCGTATGCTGAGTCTGATGTATCTCAAGATACGTCCGGCTCTGCACCAGGATTACGCCAGGTGTACGTACAGATAACAGTCACATATACTGTTCTTAACTCCTCTCCATCCTTCTGTCCTTCCCAACTAAGTGCGTCTCACAATTCCCTGTGCACAGCTTACGTGTGCTGAAAAGAAAAGCAAACAACAAAATACTGTACTTGTTAGTGTTATAAATAGGTTTACAATGGAATCAGGTGAGCAGATGTATTAGATGAGGAGAATGAACACTGTGGGTACGACTGTCAATCACCCGGCACAGACCACTGGAAAAACTATGTTATTTAAGCCCAGCGAGATATATTATCTGTTTGTTGCCTCAAAAATAGGAGGCATCCGACTCTCTCTATGGCGTTTTTCTTTTATGAAATATGGACACTGATTTTCCGTTACTACAATATCTGCCCTTGACGATGATTTGCTGCTGTAAAGGAACAGCTGGTAGCATCAAGCAAAGCAGAGAGGCAGGCAGGAGCCTCAGAGATTGATGGCTAAAAACCTAATTCCTCAATCTAACACCTTGTTCTGTCAGGAGTGAAGTGTCAAGGATTCGGCAGTCAATGCTTTGTCAAACTCTGCACAGAAGTGATATCATTACAGCTCATAATTTCATCATACCCCGTTTAGTCAAGGTTCTTCCCGAGGGGGAATGTAAATATCATTCCCCCCTCTGGTTGGTGCTTGGAGATAGGGGAACATTGTCTTGCTGTGCGCTGGGTGTTGATTGTTAGCCTTATTGACACCTCAGTGATATAATATCAATTGAGAGATTATTTAAGGGTTCGTTCATGCTTTCATTTACTTGACCACGTCAGGGGAAAACGCAGGATTTGTAGAGGGGGGTTTCCACACCCCGCCACCAGTGGGCGTGACCAGAATACCTGGGGGCGTGGCTTTAATTTTAGACAGTGCTTGGCTGCTCTCCAACTCTTCCTATCCCTATAATATACATGGGCAATGCTGCGTGCGCTACTGTTAGGTGCACTCAGTTCTCCCTTTTCAAGCAGAGCCATGTGAAGCGGGAGCAGGGTCCAGCCATCTCAATTATACAGTGCCCTAGGCTTAGATGGGGGGTTTTCCAGGCACTAGGAAACCCCCCACCCTCGGTTTGCCTATGCACGTCTCTGGTCCTCGTAAAGCAACCGCAGACCTAGGGATCATTTAACCATATGGCCGCCGTGTCTCCCCTCTTTAAACTATAGCGCTACGAAAAGCTTTTCAGGTGCTTTGGTGCTCAGCGCTATAGTGTGACTGAGCGGCGTGCGTTGGCCAAAGTAGGTCACAGCGCTCTTAACAAGCCACAGATGTCCTGACCACACTGCTTATAAAATGCAAGCAAACCCCTAGTGTGAAGGGGCAGATTTTCTAAACCTTCTAAAAAAAAGAAAAAGTGGAGGTGTTGCCCATAGCAACCAATCAGATTCAAGCTATCATTTATCTAGTACATTCTAGGAAATGATAGCTAGAATCTGATTGGTTGCTGTGTACAATTCCTACACTTTTCCTTTTTAGACGTTTTAGTAAATATTCTCCAAATGATCTTTACATCACCAAAATTCTGCAGTGGAAGGATGCGTTGGGGGATTTGCACAGGGGGTTTTCAAGGAAAAGGTCGTCCCCTTATATGCAAGTAGAAAGCTTCTTACCCAAAACTTAAAAAGTGGAAAGACATGGTGCATATAGGAGGATGCTTTTTCTTTTTTTTTATAATAAACTCATATGGTCTACTTTGCGAATACTATTCTCTGCCTAAGTTGTGTTAGAAAAGCGTATTTACCAATAACTGAATATGCTGGGATGGGCTTATCATTCCGATGTGTTAACATGCCCATCCCCACCTCCATCTCCCCGACAATGGCTGTTTACGCTGCAGAATTCAAACCTCCCAATTTTACACAACTGGCGCGACGATGGGAGCCGACATAAATGCAATTCTGCGTGCTACGCCCGCCCTGTGAACCACATAACGCTCTTTTTTTTTTTGACAGATTCTCTGACTTCTAGATACATTCTATAGGCAGGTGTATCTAACCAGTGCTTCAAGCTAGGCAGTGAACTGTATTAGCAAAATGAAACCTATGGGTTTATTGCAATTAATTCAGATTGCAAAGAAACAAAAATGCCCAAAAAAGGTGATTCCACTACCGGGACCCGCCCTGCAAACATTCCCCCTTCCCTCCCCATCTGAAGTCACAGAAACTATTAATTACCTCCAGCAGTGATAGGGTTAAAATGCAGACCATGTGGGTTTTTTTTTTCATTTCCCTTCAGTCCGGCAACCTCTAGGGAATTGGCAGCGAAATCTCTGCTCAGCGACAGTACCTGCTAAACTTTCAAAGCAGCTTACGGGAAAGAGGAACATCCCAGGGGCGCTGCTCTGCCAGGTGGAAACAGATGGGCTTTGAAACAGACACTTGTGTCATTTCTGAGCTATCTTTGCTCACCTTGCTCTGGCGGATTATCTGGCTTCATTTAAAACCCTCTGTGAGAAGGTCTGACAGTGCCAGGGAACGCGGCGAGCTCCACATCCGCTGTCTCCCCGGCTCTCTGTCTGTCTGCGGGTTTAAAGGGGCAGTCGCTGCAGTGACAGGGTGGGGCTGCTGTCGTCAGTAAGGGTTACCTACTAACCATACGGCAGTACATTTACTGACTGAGAACAGGAAGCTAAATTTACACCTGTCAGTAACAATTGAAAAATTGAGGTCAGTTGATCTTGAGATGCTCGGGTTCAGTTTTTTGAAAAACGAGCCCATTTGAACTTAGGGGATCCGAGTAGGCCCGCCAGCCGGCTAGGGTACTTCGCGCATCTTCGGATTTGAATCGAGGCAAAACGGCATTGCTGCGTTGTCGGATCTCCCGGGTTTTGGATCCCATAAGTATCTCCCTCCCCAAGAGATCCAGCGCCATTGCAGGGGTAGCAGTGTTCTTGTCACTCTCCAGTCTCCAGTGACATTGCTCACACAGAAACAGGGGTAGCAGTGTTCTTGTCACTCTCCAGTCTCCAGTGACATTGCTCACACAGAAACAGGGGTAACAGTGTTCTTGTCACTCTCCAGTCTCCAGTGACATTGCTCAGTGCCATTGTTCACACAGCAACAGGGGTAGCAGTGTTCTTGTCACTCTCCAGTCTCCAGTGCCATTGCTCATACAGAAACAGGAGGGGTAGCAGTGTTCTTGTCACTCTCCAGTCTCCAGTGACATTGCTCAGTGAGATTGTTCACACAGTAACAGAAGGGGTAGCAGTGTTCTTGTCACTCTCCAGTCTCCAGTGCCATTGCTCATACAGAAACAGGAGGGGTAGCAGTGTTCTTGTCACTTGACAAAAAAATGACGAAATCAATCAGCGATGACCTTTAACTTGTCTATTTCAAGTTGGACAATAAAAGCAAGTGTCTGATTGGTTGTGGTTTGTCGCAAATTTGCGCCTAAATGCAACTCAATAAACAATCCTCACTGCGTAGCAGGAATATCTGTTTACGAAAGCACTAAGAGACGCCGGACAACTGTGAAAATTGTCTTCAGAGCACATGGGAGCCCCGAAATGACTTGTTCACAGCAATGATTCCGTATAGCGCTGAACATTTGTCGCAATCATGAGCGGCAGAAAGGGAAAACTATCCTCTGGCCACGGAAGGGTTAAAGAAAATGGAATTTAAACAATAAATAAATGATCTCGGTGCTTCTGCTGCAGACACTAATTCGAGCCCTGCTGTAATACACAGAGGCTATTCAGCTTAAACCCTGCGTCTATTTCCTCCAAGTTATACATTTATTTATGAGCAGGTGTAGGCTAAAGTCGATTACGCTTATTATATTTTTTTTATTTCACACATGGTTTCTGAAAGCTACAGGGAAATTACAGGAATAAAAGCAGAGCCTAGGATTTAAAGCGGTAGAGGCTGGAAAAACGCTGGACAATCCCAATGTAAAACATTGTTATTCACTTTGATAAAAAAATAAAAGGCTTCAGTTACAAAGAAAAATTGGATTTTAGTGGTCAACCCCTTGAATATTATTTCAAAGCTTTCTGAATTAAGGTTATGGATGTACTAGATATCAATGGGATTGAATCATCTGTGTAGCCTATGGCGTTATACCTTACAGCATGATCTCTCTAGAGCACACCTGTGGCGCAAAACAGGCCACGTCCCCCAATCCACTCGAATCATAGCTCCACCCAAACCACGCCCATTTCAGACAATGCCCCACCCTTTCCAATAGGCCACATCTCTCTCAACCACCGGAAATCAGGACTGCCCCGGGAGAATTATAACCATTGGCAATTTTACTAGCGGGAACACATTCCATGTGCAAATGGAAAATCAATTATTCAAGATGGATATATCCAACTATACCAGACAATGCTTTATTTTAATTATTCCAAAACTTATTTCTAATTGCTCCAAGGCTTACCCGTTGGCTGCAGCTCTCTGTTTTTTTTTTACGGTCCCTAAATAGTTCCCGCTATTTCTCCCCCCGTTTAGCCAAACGATCTGTAGATTTATTTCAAATTAACACGGAAACCGTGAACATTCCGAAGGAATGTACAATAACTGACGTGCAACTTTGTTTCTTATATAATTATTTGTGATTTTAATTGCAAATACTTTTCTCCTTATTAAAATTGATTTAGTTATGGACATTAGTTACCTTTTAATTAGTTAAAACATGCAAAACTTTTATCTGATTGACCGTTTCCCTTAAACATGTTCTGTGCTGTGGGGAGGTCCCGCTGGTTACGTGGGGTGTTTGTTTGTTTCAGTGACTAAGAGGGGATACACAGAAACACATAATAGGAACACAGATGCTCGAGAGGTTAATTAGGAACAATGGAAAGGATATAGAGAAATTGAGACTGAACAGCTCCCCAAGAGAGGGGCTTATCGGGGTCATCGAATATAAGCGTTTAGTGTAAAACCCAGACATGTTTCTCTACGGGTTCCCAACGTTATTCACGTCGGCCGTCGCGTCCTAATTAGTTTTTTAGTTAGCAAAAATTTGACTTGTTCTCGTGCAAACAGGGAAAACGAGGACGGCACTAATCAGCGTTGCCTGGTATTGAAGGGGGGTCCCCGAAGGGCGAAAAATTAAATACACAAAATACTTATCAGCTTAATTGCATTTTAGAGAAAGATTCAGATATTTTGCTGGTGAAATATTTACCTTTTTTTTATTAAAAAAAAAAATGGCACTGCAATCTGATAGGGCTACGGTGGGTCTTGTGAAGACGTGTTTAATTAGATTCCGGCAGCAGTCTACTCATACCGGTCTGTCAGTGTAATAAATAACCATGGCTGTTAGAATTAGAGATGAGCGGGCTCGGATTCTGCTAATCCGAGCCCACCCGAACAGTGCGGATCCGAACGGGATCCGAGCACTGTTCGGATATTTCCGGCGGGCAAAAAATTGAAAACAAGGCTCTGTCGTCTAAGTCTCGCGTCGAATCTCGCGAGGAGTGGGAGGGAGGGCCCAGAACAATTCCATCTTGTACCTCTTTTTTTGGCATTATGTGCTCAAGCTACTTCGGTGCAACCTTTTGGCCTAAAAACAATATTGTAAGGTGTTCAGAATAGACTGGAAATTAGTGGAAATGATTGTTATTGAATGTTATTGAGGTTAATAATAGCGTAGGAGTGAAAAAAAAAAACACAAAACTGGTTTTTAGCACTTTTTATGTTTTTTTCAAAATAAATCCGAATCCAAAACCTTAAATTCGAACCAAAACCTTTCGTCAGGTGTTTTGCGAAAACAAATCCGAACCCAAAACCTCAAGCAAATCCGAATCCAAAACACAAAACACGAGACACCAAAAGTGGCCGGTGCACATCCCTAGTTAGAATAAACAAGTTAGGAATATAAAAAGAAATATACTTGTTAGAATTTACAAATAATCTGAAAATGGTATTTATTTTAGTGCATCCAGCTTCCATTTTTTTCTTTCCATAATCGGACACGTTAAAATGCATCAAGTGATACACGTGATAGAAAGAGTGGATGTCTCGGCACAGCTAAAATTATACAAAGAATATTTCTGTAACACATACTAAGGATACAATTGTATCAGAAGCAGCCCAAAGTAGACTTTCAGATTGTTGTTCTATTGGTGTATGTTACTCCCCGACCGAGCCCACTATAGAGGCTGAAATATATATACCTGAATATATCTGGTAAAATCGGCAATCGGTTCAAACTGCGGATTTGAAATTTGCAGCGCATTCAAGTTGCATCCGCTTGCATTAGAGGATTGGCAATCAAGTCTGACAATCTCTTGCATTAAAGGTTTGGCATTGAAGTTAAAATTAGTCCAACATACTTCACCATGATTAAACCAGATTGAACATGGTAGAACCAGTTTGACTCTCTTAAATTATTTTTGAATGGTTCTAAAATGTGAGAAATTTCGGTGAATTTTCAAATTTTAAAACTAATTTATGGATCCGTTTCAAGAATCAAAATGCGGCTGATTGGGAGCATCTCTACAGCACAACATTATTCTCTCCCCCCCCCCCCCCTCCTCTACTATACTGCAGCCCATCCCAATTCTCACCAGGAAGAAGCACATTGTGATCACACAGAAAAATCACTGTGGGCTTCCTCCTGCAGGTTTCTTGTGTTCTTATTTTTAAACAGTGGTAGTCCCTATTGTGGCTACTAAAATGCAGACAAGAAAGAAAGCAACATTAAAATGCAGAATGTAGTAATAGTGACATAAAAAATGCAGACTTACTGACATACTGACACACATTTACCACCCTTTTTAAAATAAGAGCTTCCTCCAGGTGCTCACTGCTTAAAACTCATAAATGATATTGTAAAAGTGCAACTTAGTCCATTTCACTTCTGTCTTTCCCACTTCCCTTCTAATCGTGATAACCTTGGCTTCAATTACTGCAATTAAAGACTTGATAGAAAAAGATGGAAAAATAAGTCATAACGGAAATTATGGACTATTGATACAGTGTGTGTATGTATATATATATATATATATATATATATATATATATATATATATATATATAAACATCTAACTTAGCAAAATCATAACATTATACACACCGGACCCACCCACCAGCTTCATCCTCCTAGCCACGCCCTAACCCATAAGCCACACCTCCTCTCCCTACGGTATAAAACAGGACTGTCCGACAAGATAACGTGGCTTTTTTTGTGGCTATCACAACGGCTTCTTGCCGCAGATAGTCATGTGATGGTCAGAAGCGGAGGCCGTTTAATAAAGGACATATCTGTGAATTTCCCAAATCTCTCCAAGCTCTTAAACATATCTACATCATTGCTCAGTTCGGGGCTCATGCTGATTTGGGCTTACACCCATCTGCTTAGTGTAAAAGATGCAAATTTGTTCTGCGCATGTCCACATGCAAATCAAAACAAATGTTAAAATAATTTTCTCCTGCTTGTGACCTGGTTGGGTGTAAGTGTATCTGGGTATAAGTGAGCCTGTTATAAACCTGGTGGGGAGCTGGGGGCATCTCAGCGGAAGCATCGTGGGTGCCCTTTCCCATCAGAATAAGCCCCCCCCCTCGCTGCTTCTTAGCTCAGCAGACGGGAAGGAGTGAGGGCAAATCCATCAGTCCGGGTGAGTGGCGCTGTCCAGTGACATCATAGCCCAGCGCCACTCTCCCAGCCAATCACTTACATTGAGGATCAGCAGCTGATTGCCCCACAGATAAGCAGTGCTAAGTGAGGGGGCACCAGGTGGACAATGACTTATGTCACATTTAGGGGTATATTTACTAAACTGCGGGTTTGAAAAAGTGGAGATGTTGCCTATAGTAACCAATCAGATTCTAGATGTCATTTTGTAGAATGTACTAAATAAATGACAGCTAGAATCTGATTGGTTGCTGTAGGCAACATCTCCACTTTTTCAAACCCGCAGTTTAGTAAATCTAGCCCTTAGTGTTTTAGATGCCCATTAACCTTTGGCGGCGTATGTGACTGCCTATATTTGCACAAAACATTTGTGCTGAACCTGTAAATTCTGTATTTTTACAATAATTTAGTTTACATTTTAGAAGCATAGGCATTTGAGCCCATGGTAAATTAAAATACGAATAAATACCTTGTCTAATGTGAGTCAGAATTTAGATGACCCTTGGCTGGAAGGGTTAATTTGGGAGGACGGCGCCGCTTCCCAGAAGACACCGGTCAGTTTTAATTGTCTTCTGGTTTCCTATGCCTCAATTCAGGCACAGTCCCCAGTGGGTAAGTCAGGGTGGATCACGACTGTTAATGGCACTGTCTGTCCATCAAACCTGTACACGGCCAGGGATGGTTAATATTGGAGCTGATCGTGTGTAAAGTAATCTCCAGGTACAAAGCTTCCTCCTTCTCCCATACAACACAGGACGGGTCCACCTACATACACAATACCTACCTGCCGGCGTATCCATTCCCTTTCCAGCTTAATCTTTCTAGACATTGACATGTGAACACATCCCGTGAGGCTCAGCTCAGTGTGATCACTGGACGTCACCAGAAAATAATTTTCTTGTTTTCTTAAATACTCTTTGTCTATACAGCATACAGGATACAGCATATAAATGGTGGGAGTTGTATCCAGCACCCAGAAAAAGTGTAGTACTGTGGGGTAGCAGCAATACAAAGGATGGGATCAAGCACAAAATTTCCAAAGGTAAATTTTGGAAGACTGAACCGTCCCTGGTAGTCCAGGAGGTTTGGTAACTATGTGGACTATGGTCCAAGGACACTCCATATAACACTGATTCCCCAATGGACAAGTCATGCCAGCTACCTCCGCCTGCAGGAAAGGATGTAGCCCCGGGACCCCGGCATTGGGACTAGCCTGGTTGTACAATTTTGTTTCAGCTCAATTTGTTTCCAATTCTGTGAGTAGGAAGATTAAAGCTTAAACTGTAGATGAAGCAACAGAAATCTGCTCTTGACGCTTCCTGCGTTAGATTCACTGACTCCAGCCAGGGGCAAACGCAGGATTTATAGAGGGGGGTTTCCACACCACGCCGCCAGTGGGCGTGACCAGCATGCATGGGGGCGTGGCTATAATATTAGACAGTGCTTGGCTGCTCTCCAACTCTTCCTATCCCTATAATATACATGGGTAATGTGTGCACCTAACAGTAGTGCACGCAGCTCTCCTTTTTCAAGCAGAGCCATGTGAAGCGGGGGCAGGGTCCAGCCACCTCAATTATACAGTGCCCCAGGCTTGGAGGGGGGTTTCCAGGCACTAGAACCCCCCCCCCCCCCCCCTCGGTTTGCCTATGCCAAAACCACATAACTGCAGAGCTGAGAACTTCTCTTAACCCATCCTGACAGAGACTACAAACAAATATTAATTTTTCACTTGGTCTTTATTTATTAAGGCGCGAAAAGACCGATCTAAATAAAACGGGTGCCAACCAATATCTGATATTTTGATATTAAATTGCGGCGACAACTGATTTTCTATCTCTGCGACAAACGCCGATAGGACTATATTTTATCGCCTCCTAATAATAATTTGGCCCTTAGACACAGTGTCATATACATTCAGAAAACAAATCATTTTTAAACATATGATTTCCTTCTAAAGTGAGCAATTTATATCCCAATAATTCCCGGGGATTGTGCCTTTACTGAACAAGGTATAGCAGAGTTGGAGAGAATTCTGCTTAGTGTTATCTCCTTCGACGGACTGGCCTTACACCCTCTTTGCTGTTGGACATAATTAGCATGTTCCGGCTCACGCGTGACTCTGACACCTCTCACAGCTTCATGCCGAAGCCCCCCGCTGAGCTTGTTCTGCCAAGTTAAGAAATCCTTTTGATAGCATTACCAGACTTTCTCCTTGAGAACAGAAAGGACGGCGAGGAATTTATTCGCACTTAGGATGTAGAAGTGGAAATAGATTGCACTTTGCATGTGACAAGTCACTGAGAGGTGGCTGCAAATGGCTCCACACACGGCGGAGAAGTCCCAAGGCGGCTGGTTCTATCCGCATTCTGTGTCTGCTCAATGGGGAGGCTTCAGCTCTACATAGAAAATATGATATTATTTCCACCACCTGGGATATTCACACCCTGCTAAAAACTTACATTTCAGGGCTATTTAGCAAAGCAGAATATTTTACAGGTTCTGGGATTTCATCCAGACTAGTAGGAGGAATAACTAATACAACATGGAGGAGGCCTCCGGGGACAGTTTGGTATCTCTTGGGTTTGTTTTTTTCGAGTGAATTAAAACTGGCTAATGTCAGTGTGTGAAAGTGGAACTGTTGGATGGAAAAAGCATTTCTAGATCGTTTTAGTCATAACCGACATCAGGTTCATGAAAGTCACCCCAGGGTAACCCAACGACAGTATTCGAGAACGTCAGTTGGCTGGCCGGCAAAGTAACATTGGCCAACAGTTGTTTACTGGGCTGAATTGTATCCTCTTATGGCAAATAAATACAGTTCATGTACGTCAGTCCCGTTTGTTGTTTGTTTCCCGGCTTCTGAAGTGTAAAAGGATATGAGTGGTTTTGATGATCTATGTGGAAGAAACGAGGGTTGTAGGTTGTAACCACTCTTTCAATCTCTCCCTTTTCCTCTGCATGAAGTCGTTTCACCGATACTGGCTTTGAAGACCACTGTCAAGGCGACTCTGAGGTCATTTTGTTTCACTTTTAGCAATTTTCTCCCAAGGTTCCATTTGGACTTTTAACCAGAAGTAATTCATCTTTTCTATGTGTCTTATGTATATGTGTACAATGAAATACAGCTAAGTATTGGAATTTCATTCAAAACAGTATCTTTGGTCACTTTTGATGTTTTGTTTTGTGTCTCCTCCTCTTAGTTGAGATGTTGGTGTATAGGAACTTAGGGCCTGATTCATTAAGGATCTTAAATGAAGAAGAAATTCTTATTTCAGTCTCCTCGACAAAACCATGTTACATTGCAAGGGGTGCAAATGAGTGTTCTGTTTTGCACATAAGTTAAATACTGACTGTTTTTTCATGTAACACACACATATAAACTTTAAATTTCAGTGTACAAATAAGCTATCAAGTATTTGTGTGCTACATGAAAAAACAGTCAGTATTTAACACACACTACAATCAGCCTCCGCTCACACACGCTAGAATCAGCCTCCGCTCACACACGCTAGAATCAGCCTCCGCTCACACACGCTAGAATCAGCCTCCGCTCACACACGCGCACTGGAGTCAGCCCCCCCTCCACACATGCACACAGACCCTGCCATAAGCCCGCTGCTGCCGCGCTCACTTACCTGTCAGCTGCTTCCAGCTGCGCTTCTCACATGGGATGGCACCTGTTACATGGTGCGCGTCCCATGTGATTGTGGAATAGACCACTCACAGGGGGAGATCTGCGGCACTTCTTTAAAAAAAACAAGGCGGCCTCATTAGGTCATCGGCCTACCGGTAAAGGTCCCGGTAAGGTCTATGACCAATCCGTCCCTGCTCACAGGGTATGCTGGGACTTGTAGTTCCACCAGAGCTCAAGCTTGATCCCCTAACTCCTTTGAGTGGGTCACAGTCCTCTTGAAGTGGTCTTGAAGCATACAACTTTATTGATGTTTCAAGTGCTGCTTCGAGGACACGAGAGAAGGGTCTGTTGTACGTTATGAAGTGAGTATATCCTTATTCCCTTAAAATATAGACCCTGTCCTAAGATTAAGAGAGGGGCTATAAACAAAAGATCTGTGACAATCACAGACGTGGGACACATCACTTTCCTGATAATGGATCTCTCCATTTGTAGCATTTATCGATAAAGTACTAAAAGTTAATGACAAAAGCAATATTGATGTGCTTTATATAGGGTCTATTTACTAGTTATTGACATATAATAGCTGCAATATAGCTATGCAGGGACAGACATCTCTATGAGAGTATTATAATGACAGGGTCCAGTGCTGCGGTATCAGGGCAATTATACAGAAATATTAAATATTCTAAAAAAAAAAATCTTGTTCGCCAGATTCTTCCTGAACAAATGATCTGGGAGATGTGTTGTTCATTGTTATCACGTTAGAGGCAGCCATCTTGTTTCATTAACCAAAGCAACAATACAGAATATCTATTCTCCAGACTCTACAACCCAGTGAATATGTGAAACGTGCATGATGGGAATATTCCACGGAACTATTTTCAACGTTTTGCTGATTAATAACTGCACCATGCATATACTGTACCATGCATATACTGTACCATGCATATACTGCACCATGCATATACTGTATCATGCATATACTGTACCATGCATATACTGTACCATGCATATACTGTACATGCATATATTGTACCATGCATATACTGTACCATGCATATATTTTACCATGCATATAATGTACCATGCATATATTGTACCATGCATATATTGTACCATGCATATACTGTACCATGCATATATTGTACCCAGGGCCGGAGTAAGGGAATGGAGGCCCCTGGGCTAAGGGGGCCTCCATTCCCCCGTGAGGGCACCCCCCCCCCCATGATCCGAGCTGCCTGCGCCCCTCCCTCCCTGTGATCCGAGATGCAGCACTGATCGCGCCGGGGGCGCCCCAGACCGATCAATACTGCTGCTGAGCACTTTCAAGGGCTCCCTGGATGCCATAGGCCCCTGGGCTGTAGCCCAGTTAGCCCTATGGTTAATCCGGCCCTGATTGTACCATGCATATGCTGTAACATGCATATATTTTACCATGCATATACTGCACCATGCATATATTGTACCATGCATATACTGTACCATGCATATATTGTACATGCATATACTGTACAATGCATATACTGTACCATGCATATATTGTACCATACACATACTGTACCATGCATATATCGTACCATGCATATACTGTACCATGAATATATTGTGCCATGCATATACTGTGCCATGCATATACTGCACCATGCATATACTGTACAAGCATATATTGTACATGCATATACTGTACCATGCATATATTGTGCCATGCATATACTGTACCATGCATATATTGTACCATATACTGCACCATGCATATACTGCTAGACTGAAGAGGTCAGGTAGACAGATACAAGGGATGTAGAAACTCAAATGGCTGAAAGATACTTTCTAAAATATCAGTGGTTAAATCTGATTAACGAACACTAATGCGAGATGAGCCACTGTGGGCGGTTTAACACTAATCCTCTCCAATCCATGTGTTAGTCTGTCTCTCTGCAGACGTCAGCCAGACTGCTGAGGACTGGAGGGTGTCCTGATCTGCACCACAAACCAGGAGGAATGTACAAATATATCGCTGTAACCCCAAAAATAACATCAAATTAAGAATCTGTTACTTCTTTATACTAATGTGCATTTTTACACGTCTTTTAACAAAATGAGTTAGTATTGTCCTAGATAATTTTGCACTGAGCTAGTATTGCACTTAGATAGGGTTGCACTGAGCTAGTACTGTACTGAGTTAGTATTGCACTGAGTTAGGATTGCTCTGAGATAGGATTGTACTGAGCTATTAATGCCCTGAGGTAGGATTGCACTAAATTAGGTTTGCACTGAGATAGCATTACACTGAGATAGAATTGCAATGAAATAGGATTGTAGTGAGCTAGTATTGCACTAAATTAGGATTGCACTGAGTTAGGATCGCACTGAGATAGGATTGCACTGAGTTAGGATTGCACTGAGATAGGATTGCACTGAGTTAGGATTGCACTGAGATAGGATTGTACTTAGCTAGGATTGTACTGAGATAGAATTGCATTGAGAAGATTAATTGTTTCTTTTTGAGGACTCTTTTGATTAGATACAAAAACAATTGTATTTTAATGATCATTTTCCATTTATGAAGGACACCTGGGGCTAATTTGAGAAATAAACATTCACTGTAATATGAATAATAAATTGTTGCTTTTATTAAATAAATCCAACTCCGTCACGGTTATAACCATAGATGTGTCCTATGTAAATGGCCTGTTATACAGGTTTTAACTATAGATGTGGTGTTGGGTCCATCAGATGAGTGGTCTATGGACCCTGATACAACACATTTCTGTAAGACCTCATTATCCTGGCTGCAGGCGATTGGTCCAGGCAGAGTATACAGCGAACGTCGCTGAGGCCGCAGATTGGTTAACATGTAATAATTGTGCCGTAGTGTTGGGGTTTGATGATGGAGCCGATCACACTGGGAGGTAAACTGGGGAGCAGAGCGGGTAGTGGCTTGATACTGTTTGGGGTCCCTTTCGGAGCCCCCTAGCAGGGGCAAATGCAGGATTTGTAGAGAGGGGTTTCCATGCCACACCGCCAGTGGGCGTGACCAGCATGCATGGGGGCGTGGCTATAATTTTAGACAGTGCTTGGCTGCTCTCCAACTCTTCCTATCCCTATAATATACACGGGCAATTCTGTGTGCACTACTGTTAGGGGCATAGAGCTCTCCCTTTTCGAGCAGAGCCGTGTGAAGCGGGACTTACCTCCCAACTGTCCCTACAATCAGGACAAAGTCCTGAGTGTGTCATAACAGTTGTCAGACTTTCCTGCTCTCTCCTACCTGTTCTTGCTGCTTTCAATACTTGTTGGGGAGAGATGGCTGTGAACAGTGCAGACAGAAATGATCTGCACACAAGCTGAAAAGTGGCTGGTCCTGGGGCAGGGTCCAACCACCTCAAGCATACAGTACCCTGGGCTGGGAGGGGGGTTTACAGGCACTAGGAAACCCCTCCCCCCTTGTTTTGCCTATACCTGTGGGACTAACAATTTCTGATTCAGACCCTTATCTTCATCCATTGTGTGACTTTGTAGGATTCAGAGCGGTCTGTCCGCTGTCCTTGAATCTGCTTCGCTCTATCCGCACCTCTCCCCGAGCTCTCCTCTCTGTAGCGAATGAATGTTATCAGTTTTATTCGGGTTAAGGAAAGGTCAGACCCCCACCATCCTAGTCGGGGAGTTCGCTGCTTGCTTGGGAATTCTTGCAAAATCGATGCATAATGCACATGCAAAATGGAAAGTTTCTTTTAATGATACATATTGAGCTTCCTAGATTTTCTTCTCTCCTGAGCACCGAGAGACGGCTTGGGATCAGCAAGAACGTATATATGTATTCAACTAGATATATTATGCAACATTAAAAGATCTACTTTGATTATGAATTAGTACACAAGTCACATGACCTGTAAATAATATAGGTATGAAAGGTGCTTAGTGATGTCATCATTTATTAATGGGTCTGTTTTTTTAGCTATTCTATACTCATTAATTAGACAAGTTCCCCTCCCACACCTCACTGCAGTCAAAGAGAATATTAGGAAATTCCTCCCACTGTATGGACATGTAGTATCATAAACATTTATAGTAGTGAAAGTCTTGGTGTAAATGATTTTCTTTATCTGTAAAATCACATACAGTAGACAGAATGTTCCATGGGTGACCGAGGACATCTATTGGTGGAAGGAATATGTAGTTATGCAAACACCCAGGCAATATTGTATTGTTGTCAGGATAAAATTGGAGGCAGCAGGAAGCCACAGACTGAGAGTTATATAGTGGAAGGAGCAGGGTCCCCCAGCAGCACAAAGTATATCAGGAGATGAGTGATGTGTTAGTGAGGACAGGGCTGCATGTGACAGGGGCAGTGACATGATGTGAGGAGGGGAATGGAGGCAGCAGGAAGCCACAGACTGAGAGTTATATAGGGGAAGGAGCAGGGTCCCCCAGCAGCACAGAGTATATCAGGAGATGAGTGATGTGTTAGTGAGGACAGGGCTGCATGTGACAGGGGCAGTGACATGATGTGATGAGGGGAATAGAGGCAGCAGGAAGCCACAGACTGAGAGTTATATAGTGGAAGGAGCAGGGCCCCCAGCAGCACAGAGTATATCAGGAGACGAGTGATGTGTTAGTGAGGACAGGGCTGCATGTGACAGGGGCAGTGACATGATGTGAGTAGGGGAATGGAGGCAACAGGAAGCCACAGACTGAGAGTTATATAATGGAAGGAGCAGGGTCCACCAGCAGCACAGAGTATATCAGGAGATGAGTGATGTGTTAGTGAGGACAGGGCTGCATGTGACAGGGGCAGTGGCATGATGTGAGGAGAGGAATAGAGGCAGCAGGAAGCCACAGACTGAGAGTTATATAGTGGAAGGAGCAGGGTCCCCAGCAGCACAGAGTATATCAGGAGATGAGTGATGTGTTAGTGAGGACAGGGCTGCATGTGACAGGGGCAGTGACATGATGTGAGTAGGGGAATGGAGGCAACAGGAAGCCACAGACTGAGAGTTATATAGTGGAAGAAGCAGGTTCCGCAGCAGCACAGAGTAGGGACGTGAGACTCTTATGAAACATAGTCTACACATCCAAATTCACAATTGGTCCAGTTCCGAAAATCATTCCGTAAACTGAACCACGTGAGATTGGCTCATTTCTAATTACATTGCATCAACCGGTGCCTATGTCATGTGGATGAAGAAGATGTATACACTCAGTTCAGCTGATTTGACTGGGCGCCAGAACATCTTGTTTTAATGCTGTCAACAAGGCAAACGCAGAGTTAAAGCAATGATAAGATATTTCCTGTCTGCAGTGTGAAGCTATAGAGAGAAGTAAAGCTCCGGGAATGCTGTTTCTGGACGTTCATAGTTGAGTAAACCAGGGAAGCATCACCGCACCCACAAACTGCAGCCTTAGTGAAGCAGTTCTAGGGAAAGTCATGACGGCTGCCATGTTTAATGATGGCTGCCATGTTTAATGACGGCTGCCATGTTTAATGACGGCTGCCATGTTTAATGAGGGCTGCACATGTTATTTGCCATCAATTAGAAATTGACTGAAGTGCTTGTGATACAGCCGCACTGTCTGCTGATGTCCACTGACCCAAATCAAGGCAATATGGGGAAACTGGAGCAAAAAATTATATTTCTGCCAAACGATTTCAACTCCAATGAAGTAGGACAGTTATCGTGTCGCCGTTCAGGTCCATAAGTGTTGGGGGAAGGTCTTCTCAATACACTATGTAGAGATTTATCCATAGTGATGTATATAAAGTACGTTTCTATAGCTGTTGTGTCTGGAGCCTTGTGACCCATTCCGGCCAGTACTCTTTGCTCCAATGAGTTGATTTAGGACAAACCTATTTTGATCAGATTTCCCTGTCTAAGACTTAAGCCACAAATCTAGGAAATAGAAATGATGAAGTGTTTTAACCCCTTCGCTGCCGAGGCTTTTCTCACCCCTGAGATGAGTATTCTCACCCCTGAGATGAGCACTCTTCCGCTCACCACATATTTACTTAATGCCTGTTATTCAGAAATGATTAAAAGGCAATAAATAAGCATGTATACAATCATTTGATAGAATGGACCTCCCTCTTTCAAACAAGGGTACTCCCAACTTTCTAAGTGTCAGGGTTAGGGAGATAGAGGCTCTGAAATATCCTCCCCCTATCCCTGGCATTCCCATTGATTTTAAAAGCCTCTGCACATGCACGTGCACGCACGATTCCTTTCCCCCAATAGTAGCAGAAAACCCACAGATTATGGTGGGAAGGGTCTTCCTAAACCCCTTAAATGCAGAGGATATGTGGGACTTGTCCTTAGCTTTCAAAGGCTAAAACTGTCCCCACCAGACAAAGTTCAGTAGAATATTCAACTACTTCCGCATTTGGCTGCGGAATGTGGACATTTAACAGGCAAATGTGGTGTTCACAGCACACAATTCTCCCTATCATTTCTGTTCTATGACTTTCTCCAACCGGCCCCCCAACTACACCATGGAGTAAAATGAAAACACACTGTTGTCACCCCAAATCTATAACAAACTAAATACTGCATGGCACGGCATTCTGTGCCACATCAAAACAAAAAAGCAAATTGAAGATTGAAGATTGAAGATTGTATCACTCTGTTCTGCCGCAAAACTCGATTTGTGCAAAATCACACCGTCATTTTGCTCCTCCCTAAACGGCAGATTCTCCAGGTCTGCACCTCTGCTGCTGTAGCCGCTCCAGACACAGTTTTCGACGGCACAGGACAAAGCCATTTAGCATCGTCTGAAATATAGGCAATAACAAGACTCCAGCGGGCTGCTGTCATCCATGTGTACAGTTACTGAATCCCACCTCACAGCACAGTTCCACATGGACTTTATAAATTCCTATTAATAAACATTGCCTCATAAATAGATATGAGCAGCACCGTTTCAGCAAATTCTGACTTTCTGCGTGTTTCAGTGTTTTGTGGCCGGCGAATCAGTCTGTGAAGTCACGCCGGGGAGAAAAAGAAATTTAGACTTGGGAAGCATTTTAATTATTTTCTAAGTAAACGGTCACACAGAACATATCATTTTGCACAAACGTGCCTATTTGCCTCTCAAGTGCTCAGCAAGGACTTAACACCTAGGACAGCGCCCCCGTGTTATCCGTGGGCACTTGTGGTATTGCAGGCTGCCATGGGAATTGTGCGTGCTGCAAGAGAATGAGTTATTTGTAGAGATGGTTACTGACCCCCGTGAACTGGTTTTGGTTTTGAATCTGGATTAGCTTCGTGTTTTGGTTTTGGTTAAACCACCCTCATGTGTTTTGGTTTTGGTTTTGGATTGTTTTAGAAAAAATCCTAAAATATGCTAAAATCACATAATTTTGCTCTTTTTTTGTTCCTACATTATTATTAACTTCAATAACACTAATTTCAAGTCATTTGCAGTCAATTTTGACCACCTCACAGGGCTCAATATTATTTTCATACACTTTCAGACGAAATCTGCAGCGACCTGGCTGGATGGTAAGCGACAGAGCAATGACACAAACACACGGCAGGTCCTAGCCCATCTAGGACACATTGGCACACAGCAGTGGCAGAAAAGAAAAATGGGGGTCCGCCCTCCCTCCCGCCCCTTGCTATGTTGGATCTTAAAAGGGAATTCAAAGCTCACGAGATCCGACAACTTCACAATGGTGTTTTGCCTCATTTTCGATTCCGAGGGCGGTACTCGGATCCCCTAAGTTCAGATGTGTTCGGTTCTCCAGGAACCAAGCCTGAGCATCTCTAGTTATTTGAAAGCCCTTCTCTTTAGATATCGCTTCAGCCTGACACCATTCATTAATTGCAAAAGCAGGAATGTCCCTTTAATTTACACCCGGTCATATAAATATTGTCACACAGCACAAAGTGCCACATCATCATGTGAGTGTGTCTTAGATAACTCACCTTCACTAAGCCCAAATCCGGCATGAAACTCATTACACCAATTCCTCCCATCAAATGTGTGACCCCCATCCTGACAAAGCCACGTGGTTACCCCAATAAACAGTTCAGGGTAATACAATGACGAACGCTGCAAGGTGACTTTGTAAATGGACCTTCGCATACAGCAAACTCTTTTATCCCAGCATCCAGGGTCTCTCAGCTGTGTGTATTTATCTGAGTGTATTGTGAACATTACAGTATATACATTTCAATGAGGCAGACGCTACGGACAATGTATACTGTAATCATTTCAACTTCTTACAGAAACAATAAACATCATCTCGGTATAGTGCACTGAAGAGAAGTAATGGTGTCTGCGTCTGACTACGGTACACATATACCCCAAACTATTAATGAAATGGTCTCTACAGAGGAACATTAACGTCTCCTGGTTGCTCCTTCTATTTGATGGCATTCAGAGGAGCAGCCAGGCGTGTGATGATATTTAGACACGAGCCCGGGCTACCATTCTCTGCCGTAGCGCGCACATGTCATCTCTCAAGTGATAAATCCATCTTCTCACTATCATTGTCACGCTGAACTTCAGAAACAGAAGATGGGCCTGTCAGGATCCTCCGTAACACCCACATTGTGTCCACAGACCTCTCGCTGGCAGACTTCAAGCAGAAGGACATGTTCCTGGCTAGCAATAATATATATATATATATATAGTATCCAAAGTAGAAATTAAGGCGGCTGTGTGGTGAATACATAACTGAATGGCCACTCAGGGATTTTGTTAGATTCAAATTAATTTTAGCCATAACTTTGGATGCCTTTTAATACTGTTAGTAAAATACAAAGATATATTAAGTTATAACACTTAATGAGGCCTCAGTGTGTCCCACTTCTCCCATGTCACACACACATGGAACACACAGACATACACACAAGGAAAACACAGACATACACACATCTGACACATAGACACACGCACAGACACACACAGACACACATACATACAGACACACGCACAGACACAGACACACGCACAGACACACACACAGACACACACACGCACAGACACACATACATCTGACACATATACACACACACAGACACACACATAGACACACGCACACACACAGACACATGCACAGACACACACACAGACACACACACACGCACAGACACACATACATCTGACACATATACACACGCACACACGCACAGACACACACAGACACACATACATCTGACACATAATCACATGCACAGACACACATACATCTGACACATAGACACACACGCACAGGCACACACAGACACACACAGACACATCCACAGACACACATGCACAGACACACATACATCTGACACACAGACACAGACACACACACACACACACACACACACACACACACACAGAACAAAGACTAACATCTAGTATGCAGAATTTTGTTTCAGTAAAGTACTTCTCTATTTCCTGAGATAGATGCTGAGAACGGTGTAGAGTAATGAAGGAATAAATAGTAGATCTCCCGGTTTCTTCCTTCTGCCGATGGAAAGTTCCTAAATAAAGTTTTACCAGAACATCAATCTCAGGTGAATTAACGGCTGTTTTATTCACTCGGCAGAAAAATAACTAGGAAAAAAAAGCTCTTCAATAGCTGTTTTGCTGCGGGCCCTGAATGCTGCTTGTAACCTTATAGCAGAGCAGGAAACCTGCCTGTGTGACACCCTCTGGGCACATCCCATTAATTTCAATAGGGTAATATCTTTGAAACAAGGTTCTGGAGGAAGACAGTGCAGCAGTCCAAGCACTTGTGTGACTCAGAACAACCGGATCCCCCCACACAGCCAACATTATGTTACAATCAGTAAAGACAAGGATTACGAACAACATGATGATTAACCAAGTATTAGTGTTTTGCTTTCATTAAGTCAGTAATAGATTCTACAGTGCAACTGTAACATATTCACCTGAGTGATGTCACAATGCAAGTGGGCGGGGTCTGTTTATTGGATGCTTGCCGACAAACTAAGGAATATGGTGAGGTCAACTGGTGTTTCTTGACGTTGACAAAACAATGTTTAGAATTCAACTCTACCTGAGTTACAATAAAAAAAAATCTAAGAGGACCAAATTTCAATTTAACAAAGTGGAATTTACAGGACAACCAGGATTGAATGTAAGAGAGTCCTTTAAACTGGGTGACCCAAGGCAACTGCCTTCCCAGCCCTAAAGTTTACCTATGGTCACTAAATGTAATGCTGGAAATCCATAGATATGTTCTGAATTAAACAAGAACAGAAAGAAAAATCCATAGGCTAAAGCTTTTACTGGTACCTTACTGGCCTCAGTCAATAGAGCACCTTTCACTATATCCTTACATCGTCCATTACACTGTATGCAACGGCCAACACAATTGTTTTTCTTTGCTGGTGAGACTACTTCTAAGTAGCTAGGTAAATCTATTCAATTAAACATCAATTATGTCAATATCAATAATTGTTATCGACTTCTAGGTCCATTTACTTAGTAGGAATTTAAGTGCCTATTAAATATTCAATGGCATTATTGCTATGTATTGAGTTTTAGTCACAAATACAAATACACTTTTTAGTGAATTCCTAACTGGTTTCAGTTCACGGTTTAACTGCAGATATTTGTTGCTTTGGCTCAATGCAGCTTCCAGATACGGAGAGTCTTCCATCTCCCGCCAGGCTCTGGCCTTAGAGACGCCCCCTTTAGATGTAGGAGTTTGGCGCTTTGCGCACTTGCTCGGACCAGGGCAAATATTCAGGTGATGGGAGAAAAATCAACGGGAGAATGTTTCACTGACAGCCGGAGTCCAAACATATTTGTAATGAAGATGGGGTTTTTGTTCATCAGGAACAGATGTGGATATTGGACATCTTTGGAAGGTAGATTTACTTAAACTTCTATTTTGGGTGCATCGGCAACAACGTGTCCAAAGAGGGCCTCCAACAGCTATCACGTTCTGTCTGCGTAAAATGTGTATTCTAAGTAGAGATGCTCACTGACCCCCGTGAACTGGTTTTGGTTTTGGTTTTGGATCTGGAATAGCTTCGTGCTTTGGTTTTGGTTTTGGCAAAACCACCCTCATGTGTTTTGGTTTTGGTTTTGGCAAAACCACCCTCATGTGTTTTGGTTTTGGTTTTGGCAAAACCACCCTCATGTGTTTTGGCAAAACCGCCCTTGTGTGTTTTAGTTTTGAATTTTAAAATATGCTAAAATAACATAATTTTGCTCTTTTTTTGTTCCTACATTATTATTAACCTCAATAACACTAATTTCAAGTCATTTGCAGTCAATTTTGACCACCTCACAGGTCACAATATTATTTTCAGACACTTTCAGACAAATACTGCAGCGACCTGGCTGGATGGTAAGCGACAGAGCAACGACACAAACACACGGCAGTTCCTGCCACATCTAGGACATATTAGCACACAGCAGTGGCAGAAAAGAGAAATGGTTGTCCGAATCGTTGTATTGGATCTTAAAAAGGAATCCAAAAATCGTGAGATCCGACATCCGATGACGTAACAATGACGTTTTGCCTCATTTTCAAATCTGAAAAAGTGTGAAAGTACCGAGCCGGCTCGGCTTATTACTCGGATCTGCTAAGTTCGGGTATGTTCTGTTCTCGGGGAACCGAGCCTGAGAATCTCTAATTCTAACCGTAATAAAAAAGTTAAAAAAAATTAAATTCTGGCAGATGTGTGCCCCAAAACACCAACGGCCTACCCTTCATATAAAATTAAGTAAGGGTCAGCCTGCCACCCATAAATCAATGCTCCTCTATGCAAAGTGTATGTGACCTTAGCACAAATCCAGCTACACATAGTTATACTGTGGAGTAGGAAGAAAAATTAATTTTTTTCTTGAAGCCTGACTGGGTGTGACTCCAGTCACCCAGTGCTGTGGCTGTGCTGGGAGCTTCAGATTTTGGACCCTTCCCTAAAGGGAAAAGACCCATTAAAGCCCATCTCACAGGAGCCAGAAGGCCCCAGAGAAGGACAGGGGCCTTCAGGCCCCCTTTCGCTGAAACTAGGGAGGACGCCTTGACATCCTTGACCTCCTTGACCTCCGGTACCAAAAGGCCCCTTAAGAGGCTTTAGATCCACCTCCACCGAAAGCCTCAGACAGGCCCCTATCTCCCCCAGGTAGGTCAAAGCTTTCCGCGGGGGAACTGACTCTTCATCTCCCCCCATAAGTATGAAGCCTCCAAAAACTTGGGGAGAAGGTCGTCCATAAGGGTCTATATATAAGACAAACAACATAAAACATGTACCATGGACACGTCCTATTGAACTTTCTGTAATAATGCTTCAGGGTCATTATATTGAAAATGTCATTAATCGCAAAGGCAAAAAAACATCTATAAATATAGTTGAGCTGTAACTTATCATCTTCATTGGATGATTTTCATGCTATCCATGTAGTTGTAGTGATGTCAAGCTGTAAAGGGCTATGTTTGGGTTGTAGGTCCTTAAGACATCTAGAGAAGCACTTACTGTACACACCACTACTTTACAAGAGATATTTTGTTCCAAAGTTTGCACTTTTCAGAAAAACCAACTATTCTATGCTATGGGTTTTATTGGGTGTTTACTTTCACTTTGTGGGAGCAATCACCATGTTTTGCCTCGTGCAGAGATTTGAGAGGGAGGTTTGGGGTGTAGAATGAATTATGTCTCTATGTTTTACATAACGTGTATAGAAAAACTAAATGGATGCAAAGCTTTCCTGGGAAATAGTATAAACAATGATTTCCAAATTTCTGAGCATGCACTCCAATAGAAAAATACTTATTTGATGTTTAAAAACATCAGTATGGGGTAATACAGCTTGAGGAATAACACAGGTCTTAAGAAATCAATTGAGCAAGACAGATTATGGGGGGAATACAGGTAAAAACAATTCACCTGGTAAAAAAAAAGGATCATGTGAGAATATATGGACACATGGGGGGAAAACAGGAGGGGGGGGGGGGGTAACAGTCATGTGAGTAATACAGGACATGTGAGTAATACAGGTCATGTGAGTAATACAGGTCATGTGAGTAAAACAGGTCATGTGAATAAAACAGGTCATGTGAGGATAATTCCATGTTACTTATTCTGAGCCAATCTGACATATTTAGGACCCAGTGCTTTCCGGTATTCTCAGTCCCAGTTTTTGCCACTGCTACACATATAATAACGGGACTATTGACTAAAAGTTTCTAGAACTGATTTACAGCACTTATTTTAGCTCCTAAAAGGAAGTGGGAGCGACTTATTGACCGAACAGTTTCCATGTCACAGGAGTGTCCTAGTTTTCTGCTTAACGTTAGATGTGAGCCCTCGATATACTACAAGATAAGTTCTGTTTCTAGGTTAACAGCCGTACGGCTCCGCTCCTTCCATTCTCTTCTGGCAGCAAAACGGTTATTAAGCAATAAACAAACAAGATGTTTTTCTCTTCGGCTGAGTACAAATCAGCACAATATACCACACTCCATGCACCGGCTCTCCCGCAGGTCTGAGACTACTATGAGGTTGTAATTCTGCCAAAAATCCCCCTCTATAGTCTCCCCTCCCGCTTCCCCACATGCCCCAAATCCTGTGAATTTACAGGGGAATAGGCAGGATCTGCGTGCCATTAGCAGGATATACGGCCGCTCGGTGCAATTCATCAGCCCTGCTTATAATATAATAGCTATATAACTCATACAGGGTTCGACTTATGTGAGGTATGGAGGGTTATATTACCCAGGGGAAGGATGAGTTACACCTCCCCACATTCTATACATCGGGAGGAGATTACAGAAACTTCTTTAGAATAACCTGGCAAACAGGTCTCTTTTATTACCACCTTGTGTCTACGGCTTCTTGGAGAACTAACTCTGTGGTTGAGCTTTAAGGCTGATCCCACTAGCTGGGCATCTATGGTACAGTACCGGGGAAGACGTCTGAGCTAGATGCAGACCGGGCCATTGATGCTAGTTTGTCAAGAAGCAATTTGGTTTACATCCATTGTCAATGGACCTCAGGATGGACAGGTAGAAAAGAGGGGGGGGGGGTAGGTTGAAGTAGACAAAGAAGTTGCAGAGGCCTAATTAACATTTAACTTAGAGGCATCATAAATATAAAGGTATTTTACATGGAGGAAAGAGATGTGCATCCCTCCACACAGTACTGAACAACCCTGTAGTTGTGACTGCTTCACTCCTTTCATCCTGCAAAACAAAATCATGCATGTGGGTGTAAATGTAGGAATACTCCTTCTCCTAATCCATATCCAGCAATGAACGCTCTAAATCCACCCAACGGCTCCCATCGGCACGTGCAACCTTTTCATTCCTGCTCGCAGCGCCATCTTGACCCTTGAACTGTAATCTGTTACATTGTGCATTTGTCTCCAGCCCCATAGTAGGTTGTGTCCTTGTCTACTGCACCTTGTTATATTGTGCCTTTCTCTATTGAACCTCAAATATATTAAATTTCAAATATTACATCTGCTTGGTTTTATTTTAGCAGAAACCCATCTACTGTGCCTGTGTTTTATAGAACACAACATTGACAGAATCTGGGAAAACAAGACTCTGCCCAAATAATGTACAAACTAATCACACCTAGTGGACCTTTTAAAAATATTTCATTTGGAATGTATTTTATCATTGTAATTTCTATTTGTGGCCAATTTGTATTTTAAGGTTTCTGTGAAAATTGAGTGGAAAAAGCTGGACAGTAAAGTTTGGAGATTTCTACTTTGTCAAAAAGCTAAAGAATTCTGAAAAACTTTTAACAAAACGGTTTTATTTAATAAAACTACAGTTTTTAAGCAATCAGGAAGAAAATTTAAGTAAATTTGGGAAAATTAAATATCGGGGGGGGGGGGGGGGAGCTAGAAGCAAGTAAAATTAAGGGAAAAAACACAAGTTAAATTATTTGTGACAACAATTCTTTATTGTTTTATCTAGCTTGTTCAAGCACAATGTAATATGACAGAGCTTCCAACTGTCAGGGATTCGCGTCTTAATTTGCGCACTCCGGAACGGGAAAAGCTGAAAGGGAAATTTGACTGATTTTGCCATAACGTGTTTGTGCTTGATGGATAAACTAATGTTTCGGGTCAATTGGAGGTGTGGTCTGCACAGGTGGTGTACTGGGTTTACCAACTTAAAACCTCATGTGTACATTAAAATAAAAGATTATCTTGAGAAACAGAAATCTTAAATTATACTAATCTATCATCATCATCATCACCATTTATTTATATAGCACCACTGATTCCGTAGCGCTGTGCAGAGAACTCACTCACATCAGTCCCTGCCCCATTGGAGCTTACAGTCTAAATTCCCTAACATACACACACAGACAGAGAGAGAGAGACTAGGGTCAATTTTGATAGCAGCCAATTAACCTACCAGTATGTTTTTGGAGTGTGGAAGGAAACCGGAGCACCCAGAGGAAACCTACACAAACATGGGGAGAACATACAAACTCCTCACAGATAAGGCCATGGTCAGGAATTGAACTCATGACCCCAGTGCTGTGAGGCAGAAGTGCTAACCACTGAGTCACCATGTAAAATATATACAGTTCCATGACTATATGTAATATATTTATATTTTAATGAATAACTAAAATGGTCGTCTGTACTGTCCTGAACACTTACAGTAATAAATAACAAAATAATGTGAAATATTCTATGTGATATAAAATGTCAGGTATAAGGGAAACAACATTAGGATTGCAAATTGCAATTTTAGGGTAATGGGTCATATTAAATTAGAGAATGTAAAGTTAGTGACTGTAACAAAGGGGTTTGACTGTATTTAAAATATCTTGTGTCTTGAGAACAAAATGAGAAAGATATTTTTATATTAGAAGCAGAGGCCATGTTTAAATAGAAGATGTCTACATGACATCATCAGGTGGGCGGGGCATAAGATAATGTGAAAGGCGTAATCACATGACCTTCCTGTCCACTGTGAAGGCCACGACCCCATTTTTTGGAGCTTAGCATGCTCTTCAGGGAGTCCGGGATGTCTCCCAATTATTCCAATTATCAACTACTATATAACCTTGATATTTTAACTGGAAAGTTAAATTATCAGAGTAGAGTGACTGATAACAGTCAAATCAGTATATGTACTAAACATTCCCAGCTCTTGGGCTATTTTGTGGAAGAAATTGGTGAGCTGAACCCATATTCATGAGAGTGCAGCCTATCCATTCACTAGGAACCAGTGACTTCACTGAGAATGCAGCCTATCCAGTCACTAGGAACCAGTGACATCACTGAGAGTGCAGCCTATCCAGTCACTAGGAACCAGTGACATCACTGAGAATGCAGCCTATCCATTCACTAGTAACCAGTGACATCACTGAGAATACAAACTATCCATTCACTAGGAACCAGTGACATCACTGAGAATACATCCTATCCATTCACTAGGAACCAGTGACATCACTGAGAATGCAGCCTATCCATTCACTAGGAACCAGTGACATCACTGAGAATGCAAATTATCCATTCACTAGGAACCAGTGACATCACTGAGAATGCAGCCTATCCATTCACTAGGAACCAGTGACATCACTGAGAATGCAGCCTTTCCAGTCAATAGGAACCAGTGACATCACTGAGAGTGCAGCCTATCCAGTCACTAGGAACCAGTGACATCACTGAGAATACAGCCTATCCATTTACTAGGAACCAGTGACATCACTGAGAATGCAGCCTATCCATTTACTAGGAACCAGTGACATCACTGAGAGTGCAGCCTATCCATTCACTAGGAACCAATGAGATCACTGAGAATGCAGCCTATTCATTCACTAGGAACTAGTGACATCACTGAAAGTGCAGCCTATCCATTCATTAGGAACCAGTGACATCACTGAGAGTGCAGCCTATCCATTCATTAGGAACCAGTGACATCACTGAGAATGCAGCCTATCCATTCACTAGGAACCAGTGACATCACTTAGAGTGCAGCCTATCCATTCATTAGGAACCAGTGACATCACTGAGAATGCAGCCTATCCATTCAGTAGGAACCAGTGACATCACTGAGAGTGCAGCCTATCCAGTGACTATGAACCAGTGACATCACTGAGAGTGCAGCCTATCCAGTCACTAGGAACCAGTGACATCACTGAGAATGCAGCCTATCCATTCATTAGGAACCAGTGACATCACTGAGAATGCAGCCTATCCATTCACTAGGAACCAGTGACATCACTGAGAGTGCAGCCTATCCATTCACTAGGAACCAGTGACATCACTGAGAGTGCAGCCTATCCATTCATTAGGAACCAGTGACATCACTGATAATGCAGCCTATCCATTCAGTAGGAACCAGTGACATCACTGAGAGTGCAGCCTATCCATTCATTAGGAACCAGTGACATCACTGAGAATGCAGCCTATCCATTCATTAGGAACCAGTGACATCACTGAGAGTGCAGCCTATCCAGTCACTAGGAACCAGGACATCACTGAGAGTGCAGCCTATCCAGTCACTAGGAACCAGTGACATCACTGAGAATGCAGCCTCTACATTCACTAGGAACCAGTGACATCACTGAGGCATGGGACAATTTGGGAATTTAAAAAGTCCCCTTTCAGGTATACTTTGACCTATTTCACGAATTCTGTATCTTTTAAAAATCTTCCTGTTATTCCAGCACCCATCCATCTGCTACATATATAAAATCTTTCATGTAATTTTAGATATAATTTCTTTCCTTTCCATCCATTACCAGTATGAACATTCTCTATGCGTTGCCATACCTAATCTTAAGTATCTCTCCTTTCCAGTGCAAGGCTCAATTAAAATAATTTGTTTTAAAATGTGATATCACCATTAATAAATTCGATTTTTAAATGTATTGTGTAAAGTGAAGCGTACTGTACACTTTAATGGAAAACACACAGTGAACAATAGAACAAATAAGATAAAGGACAAGAGAGAGAGACGATGGGCAACTTGTTCTAGCTCCACCTAGTGGCTGTTTTGCAGCTGAGGACCAAATTTAAGGATATGAGTATGCTGGTACCTGTTATTGTCTATATGACGCTGTGCGGCGCAGTATATAGAACACCATGCAGTATGAATATTCCATTTATAGACAGAGATCATTATTTGAGCTGGAGGCGGCTTCTCATATCGTTGTCATTTCCATGATACCACTAGCACATCATTGGCTCCATCAAAGCACGCTAACTCTTTCCAGCAGCTGAGAGGTTAAAACTTTTTGGTATTCTCCACGTGGAGCGTTTCTGGCCCAAGTCTCCCCAGCCAGATGCAATCATGCAACTGATATTGCGACTGTTTTCTTCAGGCAGATGGTATGCTGGTTCTTTGATCCTCTTGCTGCACTCATTATAAAAGATGGCCTCGGATCAAATCTTAAAAGAGACTATTATTCTGTGGTGAGGGCTCCCGGGCAACGCGATGCCTCCATCCAAGATTCGGAACGGCCCCTCGCACCTCTGTGGCTCATTTAAACACTGCAGAACTGAGTGCTTTCTGGCTAGTAAATGGGGTCATGAGTTTTATACACCATGTGCAATGAAAGACACTGTTTTCAATTTTATTTTTGCTATGTAAAGATGTAGGCTTACAGCTGCACATGCATGGGACAGTATACATATAGTTAATACTCTTCTATATCGCTATATATAGCTCCACTCAAATAAACAATTATATGCACGGTGAGCTCTCAGTGAGATGGTTGAACGTCGTGCCGCGGAATTAAGTGTGACAGAGGAAGAAGGGGTCTATCTGACATCGATATGACAAATGTGACTATTTCTTGCTCTGAATTCAGATGTCAAGGAGTGGGGACAGAAATAGACAGACTCGGATGCAGAGTAGACTCGATCATACATGCATCTTCCGCCAGCCGTATGAGCAGAAAATAGAGTAGTTTTGTGATGATGGGACAGTAGAATTTGTAGGATCCTCATCATCTATTTATTTATATAGCGCCACTAATTCCGCAGCGCTGTACAGAGAACTCATTCACATCGGTCCCTGCCCCATTGGAGCTTACAGTCTAAATTCCCTAATACTCACACACAGACACACATAGACTAGGGTCAAATTTGATAGCAGCCAATTAACCTACCAGTATGAATTTGGAGTGTGGGAGGAAACCGGAGCACCCGGAGGAAACCCACGCAAACGCAGGGAGAACATACAAACTCCATACAGATAAAGCCATGGTCGGGAATCAAACTCATGATCCCAGTGCTGTGAGGCAGAAGTACTAACCACTGAGCCACCGTGCTGCCCATGTTAACATCAGGTTTTATTGAATGTGTTTTACAACTGGTCACTAATACAATGTAGTTGTGTCACCAAATTGCCATCTTGCTGGATGAAGAGGATCTTGTAAAACCATTGATGTGGGTGGGTAGTGAGGCATAAAAACCATAGAAATTCTATATTGCTGTTTTGAATCAGTTAATTGCAATCCACTCAGTTTTCAAAATGCAAGTGTTTTTGCAGTGTAGAAATGGATGTGCACCTTTGCACAAAGCAATGATCTCTCCCCAAAACGTCCTACTCTTTACCCCTTCATCTCATTTTAATATCACAATCTTGTTTTTACATGGATCTGCAACACAAGGCGCACTTAGCAGGTAACGGTCCCGACTCTGCTCAACTCATCCCATCAGGCAGTGCAAATGCTGCTCTATAATTGCCGGTTTGTTCTTCTGAATCTTGGATGGTGGTTGATTTTAGGAGTTGTCCATTGATTCATTTTCAGAAATATCAGCATTTCCACATTTTTACGGGATAACTAACGGCGCTTTTCGGCTATAATTGCGACACCACCGGACACATGCTCTGATAACAGACTGGAACATGGGAAGGAACACCTTTATATGATGCTGGACCATTTTTTGTCCAGCAAATGCAGAATCGAGCGTCTCTTCATCCTCCTTTCCAAAGAAAACTTCCGCATCATTCCTCTTAAAATTGATTTGTTTGGATTGTTAATATATTTTCTTCTGGGGAGGTGTTTTGCTGAATTTCATTGTTACATTCATTACCACTGACATTAGATTGCTGTAAATACACTGACACATTGTTTCCCTGACACATTTCCGATTCTCACCGTATGAATCACTGAAGTGTGTTTCTTGGTAATGTGCAACTATAGACTCCCTCTCGGACACGATGCATTTTCAACTGGTTAATATGGCAATGAACTATTTACTTCTAACTCCTAGCTAGTGAATGGCACTAATGTACAGAAAACAATTGCTACTATTAGTCCCAGTCACAGAGATCATCTATTGGAAAGTAGTCGAAATGTCGACAATGAACATGTCGACATTTGAGAGTAGCATTTGTTGGGGAAGAATGAGGGGCCTGATTCATCAAGGTACGCAAACGCATACGCATCTGTGTTGCATACTTTGAGTGACGCAAACCGTTATATTTGCGTTGGAATTTGAGATTGAGTTGACTTTGAGCGCCGTATCTGCTCTGTTTGCGCTGCGTATGTGGTGTTTTACGTAAATCAAGTCCCGTTTAACAGATGCGTATGCGTTTGCGTACCTTGATGAATCAGGCCCGAGAGTAGCATTTGTTGGGGAAGATTGAGAGTAGCATTTGTTGATGTTTGCTGATTAACATTTTTCCATGCACTGTGATTGGTCGAATTCTCCATTGGCAGCTATTTTGGCTTCAAAGTTTGGTGATTTGAGATCAATTCATGAATTAATAAGTCAACAATAAGGCAAATTCCTGAAGCTTTATTTTAATTTCAGAATCATCCTAGTCTATTTGTCCACTTCGAGATGAAGATCTTTAGAGGTGAGAAGCCTCATAGACAACATCTCAATATCATTTCCAGGGGCATTTTGCCGTCTAGGTGGAGCTTTGTGCAGTACGAGCCCATCATAACATTCACGGGTCACGATTAGAATTAGGGATGTCCATTATTTGGGGGTTATAACTGGAAAAAAAAATGCTGAAAATGGAAAACAACCGAGGGCATTCCTGACATTTTTAGTTAAAAGCGAAAAGCCCAAAATCTTATTTAT
The DNA here is from genome assembly GCF_038048845.1 of Mixophyes fleayi. Classification (NCBI taxonomy): domain Eukaryota; kingdom Metazoa; phylum Chordata; class Amphibia; order Anura; family Limnodynastidae; genus Mixophyes; species Mixophyes fleayi. Next base: position 452,410,792 of record NC_134402.1, read on the forward strand.
CGATGAGGCTTGAAAGAGGCAGATTAGCACAGGAATTTTAACATGGCAATACCAGACTGGAAGATGGAGTGCGGAGAGGTGCCTGAGCTTCACTTCCCCCGCACAGGGAGGGAGGGCCGCTCATTTCTGGCAACTTATACCCTGACATCCTCTCCACTGCCTTGATTCCCTCTCCTCAGGAACCTGCTCCCTCTAACCTTGGATCATCCCCTCTCTCCCATGGGACCCTGTGCCCTTGCACCCTCTTCTCTTTTCCCTGGTGCCCTCTCTCCTCTCCCCTGACACTCCATATTTTAATGCTATTTTATACATTTGAAATACTCATCTTTAATAAATATCAACTCATAAATCTCACAGTATATTAGATACAGAAGACAAAGGGATAATAATCAATGCGCTTATATCCAGCTGTTGTGGATTTAAAAATCCCAACATCTCTGCCAGCCACAAGTTCACCAGCTCTTGCAGAACTACAAAAACCAGTATGCCCTGCTAGACAGAGTCCAGCAGGGCGATATGGCAGCCACTGACCGCCTAGTATTTTATTATAAATTACTGTAATGTTGCTCTGGTCTATATACATTGTCTATGATGGTGGCGACCATTGGCTCGGTTGTTGACTTGGTGCTGGGATACACTTTAGTGACCATGGAAGCATGTTACTTCCCCTGGAGCACAAATGTAATGCTTCAGCTGAATCCATATGTTGGATTTGTGTGTATAAAATAAATTGTTTCACATAACGGGCTTGATTAATGCTTCAATAGAAGGGATTAATTACCATAGCTTCTATCTAATTGTACTCCGTGTTTGGACTGATAAAATGAATGAGCTTCTTCTAAGTGCTATTTTTTTTTTTTTTGGCTGCCAGTGGAATAAATTCTAGAAAAACGAAATATTCATGACTAAGTATTACACTCTTGTTGCCGGCTGGACTTTATATAAGGCAATGGTATTATTGTGCCATGGCACCTGGAAGTCACCAAGTGAGTGTAGCTGCAGAGAAATTTTGCGGGAAATTAAATTTTATGGCTTGGGTGCAAAGTTTTGGCAATGCAATTTCACCGTTCTGCGTAATGCCACTCCGCGCTGTCATTCCATTGGTCAAACGTGTGAAATTTTGCAGCTGAATGCAAAATGAGGTGAATATTCTGCAAAACAGTTTTGTCAGTATATCATTTCATTAATGACAGGATTATTCTTTCATTAACCGAAGACTTTATTTTTCTGTTCGGAAATGCTAGCTGGAAAAGCAATGCTGGTACCTAGTGAACTGAGATTAGCACCAAGACTAGAAAATTATACCTGAGCATTTTATGCCTCAAGTCTTAAAGGGATTTTATTAAATGCAAAATGTATCATTTGACAGCGACTGGCCAGGGGAAGTTTGAAGGGTGAAAGGTCAGTGCCAGAGAGGGCAGCACACGGCTCTAATAGGTTCCATCTATAAGGAGCATACGATCCTCAGCTCATTCTGTAGAGCTACTAGGACTTTGCAAACCAACAATATCTGTAATAGAACTTTGGTATAGACGGCTGACCCCTCTAGGTCCCCCTGTGCTAGCGGCAGCTAGCTCAAGCTGTCTTGCACTGGGGTTAGTTGAGGGAGACTTGAGCCCATGTTTTACTGATTTTTATTTTTTAATTTTATACAGAGTAACGTGCATGGGACCTAATTTGTCCAATTTTGATCTTGTGCAGAGTTTGAATTGTTATGGGGATTGGGAATGTTTGTGCATGACAAGGAACGCTTCTGAAATTGCACCATCTGCGCCATTTATCTCATTAAAATAACCTTGCTCCGTAACGTGGAATCTTATTTCGGTGCTGCTCCCGATGAGCCTGCTCTGGACTTTGAAAGGAACATCTTCACTCCGCCCCGACTCCTCCCATCTGCCCGTAGACCTCTGCTCCTCCGCAAATGAGCCCACCTTCCTGCGCTAACCTATGCCACTCGGTGTAAAACTATACATAATACATTCAGTTGCCACTCCGTAGGAGAAGTTGTATAGGAGCCTGGACGCTGTCGCAAGTATCTGCGTTTGATCTGACATTTTCTTTTGGGAATCTATGTGCAAAACTACATTGGCGCTTTGCCTTTGCTGCTTTGGGTTTTCGTAAATGGCATTCATTGGCGGCAGCCTTTTGTTGGCTTGAGCTGATATTCAGCCTATCAATATACTTAATAATTAATTAATTAATTAATCGGCTGCTTTCTCGTGCATATTGTCTCAGGCAACAGAATCGCTGCCTCGGCGCGGAGTAGGTGCCACGTACACTTACGTCACGTCGCGCGTCTTCATACTGAATCAATGTGTATTTTAGGACTTCAGACCCTTTAATATCAAAATATGTGCAATTAATGTTTCTAATTAATTTAATGTTTGAGGGAAAGAATGAAACCGGAGATAACTTTGGCAGGTTTTCCGCGCATACAGTATACTAATTAGGTTGATACATACAACACTGTGTGCATCTGTGCAGGCAGGACAAAACAATATTTGCACCAAAATACTAATTGAAAATCCTTATTGATACAGATGGTGAGCATTGAATAAATCCAATGCTGCCAAGATAGAGCAAAATATCATTTCGTGCTGGGAATCATTTGTGCCGGGAAAAAGCGCAGACATTTCTGGAGTCAAAGCTAAATGCGTCAATGGCAGTTCTTTAAAGAGACCCATCACAAATCAAGTCTTTTATTTGTAAATATAAGAGCATAGTACTAATAGAAAGAACATTTTCTTATAATTATTGTTATTATTAAATAAGACAATCCTTTTTTTTTTTTTGCAAATTCGTTTTTGTCCTTTCCCCCATTTACAGACATGATTGGGGTCTCCTTAGACGTTTGTATTGCATTCTAATAAACCAAAAATGATTCAAGAAAGTTTCTCTTAAAGCCTCAATTAACTCCTATAGGAAACCTGGATTACTTGTAATCATTGTTGTACTTGGTTAATTCTTTGAAATGTCTGATGGAAGTTGGCTTTGAGTTACCATAAAATGAAATAAGCGGGTGATATTGCAAACACAGTATTTCTTTGCAGAGGCACCAATCGCTATATATCAGTGTTTATCAATTCCAGCCATCATATCCTCCCCTCTATTGACCCTCAATAGCCCATTGAAGACCACTCCCATTCAGTGAACTCCAATAGCCTGTTGGAATGCTTTGCAGGAAAGGCTGCTTGTATGAGTTCCGACTATTTAAGTTCTCATCAGGCGGCACAAAACCCACTTCACTGACACACAGAGCAGGAATGTTGTCCAGGGGTTCTGTTTAGTGATCAGATATGTGCTGCATTGTATACTAGACAAATAGTTTCTGTTTACCTCTAAAATAGAATCTGTATTGCATATTAGTGAAATCAGGACTTGTTTACTGATCACATGTGGTCTGTTTGCTGGTCAGATGACTGCTACATTACCTTAAAATAGGTACTGTATGGTATACTGGTGAATCAGGGCCTCTGTACTGGTCAGTTGGAGTCTGTATTGTATATTGGGTAATGGGTGTTATATAATAATCAAATGGGTTGTATATCAGTGGTGAATGGGGCTGTATAATATTCATGCTAGTGTATTGGGTGTTGTAGGAAGCAGCTATAATGTACAATAGTGAAAAAGGTTTGAGATCTAAAAACAATTTGGTACAAAATATATCTCTAAAAACCATTGTTCATTGTAGAGATAATTTTACTTAAAAAAGAAACATAATTTAAATAGTTTTTGTCTCCTTAAGAAGCTCTGTTTCCCATTTGTTTCCCATGATTTCCCCTTCTAGCTTATCCCTACTTTTGTAAATAACATTCCCATTATATCCTTGACAAAGGTTTCTAAACATATCCACAGAAAGGTTCCATGACCTGGTACCAGCCAAGGATGTGATAATGATCTATCACCGGCCCCATCTAGCAGGGAAAGGGTCTTACTCCACGCCTGTTACCTGTCAGCCTCTAGGTGGGCTTTGATATGCTCAACGCTGGCGCTGATCCAGATCGTGTAGAACATGCCACCAGGAAAGAAAGACGCCATCTGCTAAAACGTTCCCCTGTTTCCAAGGAAATTACAGGAAAGAACGGCCAGAAGATTGAAAGAACTAGCGAGTCACGGGGGCCTCCCGCCACCAGCCAATTTCATTTCAAAATGTTTGCATTGGTAGCATATGTTCAATATTTTAATAAGAAATCTCCTGGACATTTCATATAAAGTATGAATATTTTAAAACGTCTTTTACCCGGGATTTTTTTTTCCGCGATTGTTGTTTGTGATGTTTGTGCGTCTTCCTATTATTGTCCATTATCTTTGTTTTATTGCTTTAATTTTGCAGGACGGGAAAGATTTACTGCAATGTGATTCTAGAGGGCTTTTAGACTAATTAAAAGGTGCAAATAGATTTTCTTACTTACGGAAAGTGAATATATAGGTTTATAATAATTGCATTCAGCCTATCGGCAGATGCTGTTCCCCTTCCCCCCCAACAAAAAATACCCCAGTCCTTATTACATTAGGGGTAACCTCCCACTCCTGGCTTTAAACTGGTTCCCCACAAGGGTGGTATTGTGCACTTCAGCTGCAATTTGTAGTAGGGTGTCACCGTGGCCGCCAGTTGTGAATCGCCTTGCTGTTGACACATCTTCCATACACCACACCCATGTGGGATATGGGAGTTAAGACACATTTCCTGTCATATTACATTACACATTTCTAGGAGCTCGGCCACCTGCAAAGAGTGACATGAAGATCTGTAACTTTGGCCAAATCAGTTCACAAATATTTTATAATACTTAATTTTACATTATTTTCAGTTTTTTTGTTATACAATTTATTGTTCAAAAGCTGCTAAAATTAAACTAATATAAAACAAAAACAAAAGAAACAACAACCTCATATTCATAGAAACTCAAAATTCCTGGAATGTTTGCTCATCTCTACTGATAAATACGGAACAACAATCTGGCTACTTTTTCAGACACGTTTTGAATTTGCAGTTGTTGATCCCGCACCCCAGTAATAAGCTGTGTAATCTGCTCTTTTCTATCGCTAACTACCCAAGAAGTCAAATTTTCTACAGTCCTGTACTTCTCTCCGTCGGGGAGCGAACAGTTAATCTTTGTTTAACACTATTCATGGCTCCATATGACCCGGACCGTTCCCAAGCACCTTCCATCTGCATCTCTTCTTCCCAGACTCCTCTATAAACATGCGTGGAGTTTTCTATTACTCGTGAAGCATGAAGAGAGTAGATGACAAGCCGTGGATGTCATTAAACTATGCTGAGTGGAGATGTCATCCCGCATGCAGACATCTCCCTGACACTCCACTTTGAAACGATTTCAAGGAAAGCGCTCTGATGATTTCAGGTTGGGTAAGCCTGTCACATCTGATGGGAGCCGCTGCCTGCTTCTCCAAGCCTGACACCGCTCCCCGGCACTGCAGATGTTGTTACACCAGTATACACACATCATTATTTAATGCCGACAACTGAAGGCACCTTATATCCGAGCACCTATAGGAACCTGGGTTTGGGCCATCCATATACCTTGGGGATTTGCTGTGGACTGTGTACGTTTCATACTAGGTGGGGTACTGGAAAAAGTGTGGGAAATCCCAACCACAGACTGTCTATTTAACAGTTCAACCCCCAGTCCCCTTCTCATCCTCTCAAAACAACCCCTCAATAAAGTGTAGGCCTACCGGTGGTACACTCAGAATTGAGGAGGGAGATTAGTGAGGCATATCTACCAACTATCCGCAAAACGGGACAAATGTCCCGCCATGCATGACATCAGGACAGTCCTCTCAAATCCTGATTTTCCTGCCTAAATTAACATGCCCGTTAATGATCAGATAATTTTTTTATCGTATAACTCTGTGCAATTGCAGTCCTATTCGGGCTACAAAGGTCACACGGCTGAGGCTAAATACAATTTGGGATTAAAATGGTCTTTTAAAATGTTTTTGGACAAAATTGTCCAAGGATCGAACTGCAGGAGTTTTGATTATCTCTATAAACAATATACCCGAGGAGATAAATATGGGAATGGTGCTGGGTGTATTTTGGGCAAAGTAGTCTCTGTTGAGGAATCTAGTATGAAGGAACAGAGGAATGAAGGAGAGAAGCTGTAGGTTCAAAAGGCTAAAGGACAATTCCACCCAAAACTAAAAAAGTCATTTTGGGTGGAATAAAGTGACATAAAATCAGAAAAGAGCAAATGTCAGCTGAGCTCCATGGGTCCGGTAATAAAGTTGGCTCCCAAATATGTCTAATATGTCTAATCCTCTCTCCGGGGCTTGTTCGAAGTTGTCAAAGCCCCACCCCAATGAACTTCTAATTTGCATAAATAGTAATTTCACAGGGGGGGAGGGTCTTGACAACCCTGCATGAAATGACCCACCAAAACCAGAGAGAGGTCCTCTCCCAGATCAACTGAGCACAGCGAACATTTGCTACTTTATTGTTATATCTCACATAATTCCACCCAAAACTAAAAATTTGTAATCAGCCCCTAAGTCCTCCTCCGTATTTCCTTATTATAATAACGGGTGACAGAGAAACCCCTAAAGGGCCGTGTACGTTCTGGGAACTGTTGCACATACAAATTGTTACATGGATCACAGGAGAAGAGATGAGATTTTTTTTTAATTTATATTTTTTTTCTGCTTCCCTGACATCAGGAAACTTTGCTGGAGAAATAATGACCAGTGTGATTAGCAAAGAACTAGTTTGGTTCAGGCTTCAGGGTGTTCTCAGGATGAAAGTCAGTGTTGAATTGGATTACTAAAATAAACTGCGAGGGAGCAAAGGTACACGGTATATATGTCAGGACAGGCAAACCAATCACTATTTCCACTAACAGCAGTCGAGAATTTCATTCGCAAGATGAAAGCAAATTGGACGGTCATCTACGGACCTCCCTGTCCTGATTACATTCAGACAACCTCCCCCCTCCCCTCCTTCACTCCACTGTGCTTTGAAAAGAATTTTGATTGCATAGTAGTAACATTACCTGTGTCAGACTTAAAAGACAAGTAAATGCCACCTGATTAGCCTCTTATTGTTAGGTGGAAGGCTGATCCATGAATATAGATTGGGGGCAGAACCATCACCCAGAAATTAGTTTTTAGATGTCAAGGAAATAAACTTTCATTACGGTTGGTTTGTGTTGTGCGATGATTAAGAATCCGCTCACTGATTGATGTTGGGAGCGCGGACACGTGTCCTCCTAAATCATCTACACAATTGTTCAGAGAGATGTTTCCTTTGGTCTCCACTCTTTTTCTTTCGGCTGGGTCTGAAGCAGACAATCAGACATCTGAAGAACAGCGCAGTGCAGACAGGATGAAGCAGAATTCTTAGTGTGAAAGGAAATAATTCTAATAGAGAAGAACAGCGTAATTGTCAACGAACGCAGGTGCACTGTGTATACATATAAAATACACAAAGGCGGACGATAAGAAATGTAAACAGTCATTTACAAAGTGCAGTGTTGTCTATGTGTGCAGCACGGTGGCTCAGTGGTTAGCACTTCTGCCTCACAGCACTGGGGTCATGAGTTCAATTCCCAACCTTGGCCTTATCTGTGTGGAGTTTGTATGTTCTCCCCGTGTTTGCGTGGGTTTCCTCCGGGTGCTCCGGTTTCCTCCCACACTCCAAAAACATACTGGTAGGTTAATTGGCTGCTATCAAAAAATTACCCTAGTCTCTCTCTCTCTCTGTAACTTAGGGAACTTAGACTGTAAGCTCCAATGGGGCAGGGACTGATGTGAGTGAGTTCTCTGTACAGCGCTGTGGAATCGGTGGCGCTATATAAATAAGTGATGATGATGATGTGTGCCATACTGTGCCTTCTGGTTCTCCAAGGCCAGAACTGGGGAAACTGGCGCTCCCCCTTGCTCATAGTTGGCGCCTTCGCCGTGAATCCCCTTTGGCACTCTACCACACATGCGCAAAATTGGCTTCACTCCTCTTGTTTCACTCCGCAGTACCCCTGTGCTCGCTCTGTTATCCACGAAGCAGGGACTCAGAATTTGATGTGGTACCACGGGGTACAAATGATTTTTTTTTCAGCTGCAGGCAGGTTGGCGGGGCACCCGGGCTTAACGTTATCTCTATTTCTAGTAATAAATTGTTTAGCTTCTTTATTTTCTATATAGGGGTATATAATTGCAAGAGCTTTAGTCAGAGATGTGGAAACGGGATTGATTTTGGCTACCTCAGGTTTGGTATAAGTTTTTGCCCATTTTGTGTGGCATAAAAGCCGTGCGGAGACATGAAAAATCAGTGTGTATGCAAAAAAACGTATGGGATGCGCCACAATATATCTATACTAAAAATACTAATAGATGGCGGATGTTGTGTACTTATATTTTATTTATAAGCATAATAAAAATAATGAAAATGGTAGCGTTGAAAAACGTGTACTTGAAAAATCAGGTACACGTCCGTATGTGTGCAATCGCCCCGTCCCCACCAGCTGACTTAAGTAGTCTGTCCACAGGAAGTCCTCCATGTACGCCTCGTTCTCTATTACCCTATGCACATCGCTGACAGATCCGTAGCAATAGTCTCATAATAGTCTCACAATAGTTTCATAATAGTCGCACAATAGTCACACAATAGTCTCACAATAGTCACACAATAGTCTCACAATAGTCGCACAATAGTCTCACAATAGTCGCACAATAGTCTCACAATAGTCGCACAATAGTCGCACTGTCTGTACTTTGTGACACCTGACACTTCTCCTCCCATTCTTATAAGTTCCTTTCGGTATGAATACGAATGTATCAAGAATGGGATTTAGATTGTGGTTGGGGTGGAAACAAAATCAGAATGTACAAGAGGTTCTTCATGCCAAATTTGACCATATTTATAAGGTAAGGTAAATATGCAAAGTCTAACACAATGATACAATAAACCACTTGCTGTAACTACGAGTAAATTGTTTGACTTTTGAACATTTGAAAATTAAAATCTCCAGGAAATGTGTACGCGTTGGGTGGGTCATTAGTGTGACGGGGTAAATCTAAATCCACGTTCGGGCATACGTCCATCTGCGTGCTGTATCTTGCATGAAACAGCTCTGCGCATGCTCTGAAACAGACAAAAAACAAATTAAAAAATAGACAAAAAAAAAACTATTTATATTATTGATTATACTGTTACAAGTTGTCATTTATTTTATAATATAATTTTTTTTAATGCGTCTTTTCTATCTGTCTACGTAAGTACACGTACTTACAGCCAGATTAAAATCAGACGCATCTTGACATCTGCTTCGATTTGAATACGGTCAGAACTCAAGTTCCGTGCTCTTTTTTAAGGTGCAACTTACACGCAACTTGCGTCCAATCAAAAATATAGCCCAAAGCAAAATCTAGTTGTAAACAGATCCCTTATTTCCTGGCCTATGTTAGGGTAACCCTGACAATGTGGCGGTCAGCCGACATTAAACCATACTGATCATTTCATTCCACAGTCTGGCAGGATTCGGTCACCCACAGACACAACAACATCCTCTCCATAATTCCTTATTATTCCACCCCGTGGACGGCACAATTGCTTTTATGTGTTTATAGGGTTCTAGTGGGTTCAAAAACATCAAAGGGGACTTGAATAATCAGCGCAGTGAAATAAAAGATCAAACGGAATATCTTTAAAACAGATCTGAGCCGCTTAATTCTCTTCCCATGTTACTGGAGGAGATTCACCTCTTCTCTCTCTCTATCTCTATTTTTTTCATTTTCTTTTTTTATTTCCACTTACAAGACGTCCTTTGATCTGTGTTGATGTCTTTTTTATCCCAGTTCCTCACAGAATGTACGGCTCTTCCCAGCGAGTGGTCAGCCCAAATATTAACCATCACAGTCGTAAAAAAAAAAAAGAGCAAACTCTTATATCGTCGCACTGTTCACTGCAACAAACCCTACTCCTTCTGTGCATATAATGGCGCTCATTTTGAGTTTAAGGTACAATTTTGCACTTTGGCAAAACCAGGTTGGTGGGATTTAAAATGCGTGGACAGAGTTAGAGTTGGGTGGGGGGCGTGTCCTAGCTGAACTCTAAATCGTGGTGTAAAAATAAAGCTGCCCGGTATCTGTGTGATATATGCAAAAGCAGCTGCATGTAAACCATAAATGCATGTGCCCTCCTTTCATCACTACGTGGGTTGTCCAGTTGCAAATTTGCCACCAATCAGAGGCTCTGCACTTGTATACCATCCAATGGACCCAATTTCGAAGGGACATCCCAATTAGCACACCGCAAAATGGGCGCGGCTTAACAGGAGAGTGGTATAAGTTTTATATAAATTTGCCCGTTTGTGGGCAAGGTTTTGGTGAACGGGGGTGGGTTTATTTTGTCCCGCTTTCTGGATTCTAAATGTTGGAAGAAATGCAGTTGTTGTGAAAGTATTACTGTCCCAGCATACCCTGCTAGCTATCTACTGGCTATCTACTGGCAAAGCATGCTGGGACTTGTAGTTTTCCAACACCTGGAGAGCCACCGGTTGCTCAGGACGGGCTTAGCGACAATACAGGTGTGATATCAATGGGGAGGCGGTGGTCTACTCTCTCCTGGCCAATTTGTCTGCAGATTTTAATAGTTGTAAATGCCAGCGGCAAGGTTATAGGGAGAAGTATCCACATAGGCATTTTAACATTGAGCAGGAAGACTCGCTTTAATTAGATCAGTATTGCTCAAAGTAATTTCAAGACTTTAACCATTGCTTCATTAAAAATTTGAATTATAGAAAGGCAAATTTATTTAGTTGATATATCATTGTAGTGGCAAAGCCAGGACTGTATTTGGGGGAAAATATCCTAAAGACATCTGGGAATTCTTAAAGCAATTTATTTGTTAAGTATAATTTCTTAGAGGAATTCCTCTCAAGTCTGCCCTAAAACCGAGTGCCCGGACGATTGTCATCATCATCATCATCATCATCATCACCATTTATTTATATCATACTATCATCATTTATTAACACTTTGGGGTATATTTACTAAAGTGCGGATTTAAAAAAGTGGAGATGTTGCCTATAGCAACCAATCAGATTCTAGTTATCATTTACTTAGTAAATTCTAGAATGTGGTTGCTATAGGCAACATCTCCACTTTTTTACAAACCCGCAGTTTAGTAAATATACCCCTATAACTTTTTTCTCTGAATGGATTGTTATACAGATATAACTGCTGCAGCCCTCTATCAGACTACCTCCACTTTCTTACTTATTAATACTGGTCTTGGTAATAAATCAAGAGTAATACTTGCTGTCTTCGGTGGTCCCGGATAGACCCCTCATAAAACATCCTGAGGATTGGATTGATCAGAGTCAGCCTTTGAAATTCTCGCAGATAAACTGGCTTTGACGAAGCGGCAACTCATTGTTTCCAACTGACTTTGTTAATTGCCAGTATTAATAATTAATCACCTCTCCATATTTCAGGCATATTTTAAGCATGAAAAGTGACTTTTAAAATGTGTGTTCATGGTGGGAACAGAGCCGCGTATTACCATGATCATTTGTCAGTTGTATTAACGGGGCCTTACTGGTAAATGTTATTACACCGCTTCTCGCTGCTGCAATTCACATATTTCTGCTGATGAAATGGTAAAATGGGAATTACAAAATGTTCCTTTTACTACTTTCCTCATTTGATCTTTTAAGGCTGAGTAAAATCCTAGTGAAGATATAGAGCACAATGCACTATTGTCCAGTATTGTCCCTGTATGAACTAATTCTCCGGTGCAGACTTTTTTCTACGCGGATCTGGTTGTCCTCATCAGTGCAACATAAACTATCCAGTCCACACTGCTCAGAGCTGGGGGTGCACATTAATGGGATTTTAAAATCTATCCCAAGATACTGTAGGAAATCATTATATTGTGACCTGTGTGCATTGTGGTATGTGTGCATTGTGGTATGTGTGTATTGTGGTATGTGTATATTGTCTGTGTGCATTGTGGTATGTGTGCATTGTGGTATGTGTGTATTGTGGTATGTGTGCATTGTGGTAGGTGTGCATTGTGGTATGTGTGCATTGTGGTATGTGTGCATTGTAGCCTGTGTGCATTGTGGTATGTGTGCATTGTGGTATGTGTGCATTGTGGTATGTGTGTATTGTGGTTTGTGTGTATTGTCTGTGTGCATTGTGGAATGTGTGCATTGTGGTATGTGTGCATTGTGGTATGTGTGTATTGTGGTATGTGTGCATTGTGGTAGGTGTGCATTGTGGTATGTGTGTATTGTGGTATGTGTGCATTGTGGTAGGTGTGCATTGTGGTATGTGTGCATTGTGGTATGTGTGCATTGTAGCCTGTGTGCATTGTGGTATGTGTGCATTGTGGTAGGTGTGCATTGTGGTATGTGTGCATTGTGGTATGTGTGCATTGTGGTAGGTGTGCATTGTGGTATGTGTGCATTGTGGCATGTGTGCATTGTGGTAGGTGTGCATTGTGGTATGTGTGCATTGTGGCATGTGTGCATTGTGGCATGTGTGCATTGTGGTATGTGTGCATTGTGGCCTGTGTACATTATGGCATATGTGCATTGTGGTATGTGTGTATTGTCTGTGTGCATTGTGGTATGTGTGTATTGTAGTCTGTGTGCATTGTGGCCTGTGTACATTGTCACCTATGTGCATTGTGACCTGTGTGCATTGTGGTCTGTGTGCATTGTGGCATGTGTACATTGTCACCTATGTGCATTGTGGCCTGTGTGCGTTGTGGTATGTGTACATTGTGGTATGTGTGCATTGTGACCTATGTGCATCAATGCTTGTGTTGGCACCTTCAGTGCTAGGTAACATGTATCTATATTATACAGAAAACCGATTGGGGGGTTGTGACGTTGAGTTCTGTGACGATGGGGTAAGAGGTGGGGCAGCAAAAGTTGTGCATATGGGATCCAGACTTGAGATGGCGGGATACATAATTCCCAATTTGGGGCACTATCCATTCCATGTAGTCTATAAGGATATTAGACATTACTAAGGGATTTAGTGATCATATAATGATCACTGGCTGTTCACATGACTTCCAATATCCTTATAATCTACAGTAGAGTATACATTATGTCCAGGAGCTTGCTTTAATCAGACAAAACGAAGCAGTGTCTCAAGCAACAGGTGTCAAAGACAGCTAAAGGTAGGAATTTCGTATATACACATATACACTTGTTCCCAAAGGTTATGTTTGGTTCCTGGTTTGTCAGTGTTTTTCTGCCCCCACTGAACAACGATGCAATTCACCAAAGAATCTGAAGAAAGTGGTGTGGGATGTGGGATGTGGAATGTGGGATGTACACTATATGGACAAAAGTATTCAGACGCTTGGGCCAGTCAAGTTCTTCCACACCGAACTCACTGGGCCACAGTCATGTTGTAATAGAAAAGGGCCCTTCCCAAACTGCTGCCCCAAATGCAGGTAACGTTCTAATGGCATCCACCAAACCCAGACTCCTCCATCTGACTGCCAATCCAGAGCTTGGTATTGGTCTTGGTGATGTGAGGCTGCATGCAGCTGCTCAGCCATGGAAACCCATTCCATTAATCTCCCACCGTTCAGTTTTTGTGCTTATATTAATACCAATGGAAGTTCGGAACACTTCAGCTATAAATTCAGCAGATTGTTGGCCACTTTTCCGCACCATGCGCCTTAGCAGTTGTTGACCTGCTCTGTAATTTTACGTTGTCCTCTGCTTCATGGCTGAGTTGCTGTTGTTTCTAAACACTTCCGTTTTCTAATAATATCACTTACAGTTGACCGTGGAATATCCAGCAGGGATGAATCTTCACGAACCGTCTTATTGCTAAGGTGTCATCCTATCACAGTACCACGCTGGAAGTCACTGAGCTCTTCAGAACAACCCATATTGTATCACAAATGTTTGTAAATGGAGACTGCATGTCTGGGTGCTGGATTTTATATATCACTGGCAACGGGTCTGATTGAAACACCTCAATTCAATAACTGACAGGTGTGGCCAAATACTTTTGTCCTTATAGTGTATATTGCCTTCGGTGTCATTCTTTCTCCATTTGAGAAGAATACCACATCCTAATTGTCCATCTTTATGAGGTTCTGACCCTTTTTTGAAATAATCTACCTTTATTTCCAAATTGCTTTTTGCCTAAGACTGATGGATATAAATTCAGTTCTTCATTGGCTCCCAGAAGAGTCACTTTGTCTTCTGAATCTATAAGAACATCTAGCCTATATCGTTGTATGTGTTGCAGTGCTTTTGGGTACTTCTGGTTGTGTTTTATATGAATTTCTATCCAAAGCATCTACAAATGTAATAAAAATTCCATATTTTTCTAACAAATCTATTTGGCCGGTTGAAATGTTGGGAGGTTTAAGAAAATCATAATGAAAATAAAATCCAGCTCTCGTTCGTGTACATGGCACACGTGATGTAGATGGCTTTGCTGGGATTTAAGGTTCAACTTCTGGGAAGCTACTGATACTGTACAAGTTCTGTTTGCTTGTTTCAAAACAGCTGAGATTAGTCCGTTGCCTACAAAAGGATTATCGTAGTTTCTCCGTCGAAGATTAAGATGCTGACCTTGATAGAATTTCAATATGTTTTATTTTTTTCCTGCACTGGAACATAATGTTTTTAGACAGTTAGGAACAGAAATATGTCCGCAGCTCAATATCTCCTTTACCCATATAGGTCCTAAGTTACAAGTACTGTGTTCACAATGAGTTTATTGAGTGAAATTTTAGAACTTTGGAAAAATAGTCACATCTTTGCTGAATTTATAAAATGACTTATGTGCCACTCAAGTTCCTGTTGGATGGAGGCATAGCTAGTGTGATCCACAAACTGATCCATTAATTGTAGTTTAAAATACACAATATTACCATATCACAATGCTCTATTAAGTTATCCATATTTTCAAGACCCTAGATCTCTGGGGGTGATACAGTGCAGACTCCAGACTTCTGGTGGTGATATAATGAAGACTCCAGTCTTCTGGTGATACAATGCAGGCTCCAGTCTTCTGGGGGTGATACAATGAAGACTCCAGTCTTCTGGTGGTGATACAATAAAGACTCCAGTCTTCTGGTGATACAATGAAGACTCCAGTCTTCTGGTGATACAATGCAGACTTTAGTCTTCTGGGGGTGATACAATGAAGACTCCAGTCTTCTGGTGATACAATGCAGATTCCAGTCTTCCAATGGTGATACAATGCAGACTCCAGTCTTCTGGTGGTGATACAATGCAGACTCCAGTCTTCTGGTGGTGATACAATGCAGACTCCAGTCTTCTGGTGATGCAATGCAGATTCCAATCTTCTGGTGATAAAATGCAGACTCTAGTCTTCTGGTGGTGATACAGTGCAGACTCCAGTCTTCTGGTGGTGATACAGTGCAGACTCCAGTCTTCTGGTGGTGATACAGTGCAGACTCCAGTCATCTGGTGGTGATATAATGAAGATTCCAATCTTCTGGTGGTGATACAGTGCAGACTCCAGTCTTCTGGTGTTGATAAAGTGCAGACTTCAGTAAGCTGGTAGCATCATAATGTGAAGCAAATCAGTGCCTGGGAACATGCGGGTAACAATAGCTCTTGAGACGCTGAAGGAGATAATATCTCATCGGAGGTGTGGACAGTGGAGGGCAGTAAAACAAGAGGATAGAGGGTGCTATCTGTGAGAGCTTACAGCTTAGACAATAACTGAAGACCCATATAGGAGCACCACACATGTTCATAAGAGCAGAGGGGAGCCCACAGTGTTACGAACCGCGGCTCTCCGACGGGCCGCCGCGGCTCGCTTCCGGTCTCCTCGGACGCCCCGGCCGTCTCCATGACGACCGGGGTGTCACTTCCGCCTCTGACGTCCCGGTTGCCTAGGCAACAACCGGGACGCTGTAATCCAGAGGCCACAGCGCCCGGCCAGCAGGCTGACACCCGGGCACATACCAGCAGGGAAAGGTAGGACTATTTATGTTCAGGATGTAGACTCTGGTGATAGTCTTTCTGATGTTATTTGGTGCTGTCTTGTGATTGCCAGTATTTTTCCTCGGGGCAGTGATTATGCAGTGGGAGGGGTTTTATTACCATGACTCCTATTGGATCTCCTTGCTATTTAAGGCAGTGAGGACTGAGCCTCATTGCCAGTTATAGCTTCCTGTTTAGCTAGGCTCCTGTTCCTGTTTCCCTGCTCCTGTGCTTATTCTATTATTGGATTTCCCGTGTATGACCCCTGGCTTGTTTTTGGACTTCGTTGTATTGCCTGTGACCCCTGACTTCGGCTCGTTTTCTGATATTCCTGTCTGCTGCCGGCCTTTTGACCTGTTGCCTGGATCTCACACCGCTGTGTTCTACTACGCTGCCTCAGGGTTCTCCCCAGTCAGTGCACACTACACGACCCTCCGTTCGTCTGCAGCCAAGTCTGTCCCCACCACTAGGGGCTCCAGTGAACACCAGACATCGGAGCAGATTCCGGGTTCTGTCGTGCTGACTGAAGGAGTTCCTAACACACAGGAGCAGAATTACTGGGCCATGTTCATCTCTGGACCCAAGCTGTCCCCCACCCTGGATCTCATCTGTAGGTTACAGGACCTGGGTCACAGGGCAACCAGATAATTATGTAAAGCAGACGCTATAGATGAAAGGATACAGATCACTCCCTTTTCTTTTATTACTTTAGGCGGGATAACAATGAAAGCAATCATATACAGTCAGAACGGAAAACCTCTCCAAGGTCTAATGTACTAGTTTACATTACAAAGAGGTGTAGGCACTTCGTGCTGGAGGAGTCTTGTAAGGGTTAAATGTACGTGAGAAGAGATCAGAACGTGTTTTAAGAATTGTTTAGGAACTAAGGAGACCTTGGTTTACAGGAACAGCGCAGTACAACTAGATCACATAAGAGTCTAAAGCGACTCTAGAACGCTGCGTTTATTTCACGTGCGCTACCAGCCCAGTAGATCGTGTTGGCAAAATGACAATGCAAAACGTATAAAGCACAAATTAGTTTTCACGCATTTTCTCATCACATGTAGGTGAATGAGCTCTAATTAGGGTGTAGATGGTAAAGTGAGTATAAGTCATACTTGCCAACTCTCCCGGTACGTCCGGGAGACTCCCGCATTTTGCGAGAGTCTCCCGGACTCCCGGGCGAGTGTGGCAATCTCCTGAATTCTGCCCACTTCACTAGGAAGTGGCCCACTTCCTAGTATAGTGGGAAGAATTAGATCCCAAATGCCGCGATTCCCTGTGAATCGCGGCGTTTGGCCCCGCTCCCCGCTGGCAAATGACGCGTTTGCGTCATGACGTCACAGGGGGTGGGGCCAAAATGCCGCGATTTTGGCCGTCCCGCCCTCCTCACGCCCCCTTCCACTGGCTGGCTCCCGGAAGGGAGCTGAAGAAAGTTGGCAAGTATGGTATAAGTACAAAATGCACATATTATTACTGATTACAGATTAGACTGTAAGAGGTTTGGATCTTTGGTCTGCAAATTTTTTATCAGAACTTTTCTAGGACACAGAGAAAATATAAATCAGATGTCATCATTTGGGCCTCCAGTTTAATATTAATATGTAAATTACCATATGTCCCAACATTGCAGGGCAAAATATAAGGACAAACGTAGACCACACCCCACTCTTCTCAAGCCACGCCTTGATGTGCTCAGTCACACCCCTGATCTCCCCAGCCACGCCCCCATTTTACAGAAACCACACCCCCTAAGCGGTAATCCGTGCTGATGTTGGGGCTGTGAATTAAGGCTTAGGTTTGATTTGGTATTCAGCAGAGTCTTTTATCATAGAATTCGGGTTACTAGCAAAATCCTAAATATGGATTAGATGGAACATTTACGCTTCACAACAGGAGCAATTTTCATTCTGGTCGTTAACACTTGTATCCTATAGGCTGTGTTAAAATTCTGTAAGACATGATTATGGAGTCTGCCATCTTGTTACCTCAGCTGAGGTCACAGTCACGTGAGCAGGTGATTGTGAGCAGGTGATTGGCCCAATGTATTATACACTGAGGATACATTATACTGAAGATCTGCTTTTCTTCCCTCTCACATAAGGACAGAAGTGAAAGAAAGAAAAGTTTACACGTCCCCCGTCTGGTTTATTTATGAGAGTTTTGTGCCAGCTCCAGTTCCTTTTCGGGAGGGAGCAGCTGGGATCAGGAGAAAGAGCAGGCATGGTGCCTCAAATCTAATCGCTGAATTCCAAAATCTAATGGAAAGGCGCAAGCCTTTATCAATAATTCAGCTCTTTATTACTGATATGATGCTGTAGACCATCGTACGGTATAAATAATAGATCCGCATAGGGGCTACATGTCCTGTTGTGTGCAGGGAGCTGACCGGCCGGCTCCCAGAAAGCTGATGCGTGTCTGCAGAACGCTGCGGTTCAGTAATAAATTTCAGGCTTCACGCGGCTGGGAGGGAAGGAAGCAATTTACGCCAACTGCTTCCAATAAGACGTCTGTGCCGCCCGTGGTTTTATTATGTACCTACGTGAGGCTGGGTGCAGAGCAGAGGCGGGCAGCCTGGAGCTCTCCAGCTGTTGGGGAACCACAAGTCGCAGCATTCCCTGCCAGCCTGTGGCTGCCTAACCCTGTAAGAGAGGGAAGTTCTTAAAACTGGAACAGTTGGTGGGCCTGATTCATTAGTGATCTTATCTTGTGCAAAAGTTAAGATGCTTATTTTTAAGAAGAAACGGGAAGATAAGAGTGAAGTTAAGATGGATTTTCATCTTAACTTAAGAAATTATTCACTTACACAGTGGATTTTGCTTCTTATCTCCCTTTTGTGAGCACGCATAGAGTGGATTTGCTTAAGATAAGCAAAAAATGACAGATAAGATCACTAATGAATCAGGCCTGGTGTCCTTAGGTGAATGCTAAAATGAGTGGTGTATAGGTGCACAGTGGTTAGCATTGTAGGGGTCTTGGCATCAGTTCCATCTCTGCAAGGAGTATTTATGTTCTTCTCATGTTTATTTGGGCTTAATCCAACATAAAGGAATGTTAATTGGCCCTGTTATATGAATAAGATAATCTCCACCAACAGCTATAATTGTTATTCCGCTAACTTATATTGTATGTGTTTCCCGCACCTCTTACAATGTTAGATCACTTGGACAGGCTCATCTATACCGTCTGTTTCATGTCACTCTATGTCATTTGTTTAAATCATGATTAACTCGAAGTACAACGCTGGGGAATATGTTGGTGCTTTATAAGTAAAAGATAAGTAATAGGTGAGCACATGTATTTATGCACATATTTAAACCTAGTCAGAGTAGCCCTGTGCCTAGGGGCTGAGGGGTTTGAGAGGCTGCTTCGTGTAACCCACCAAGACCCCCTACAGCCCCCGTTCCCTACCAGCACGACTGTTATACATGAAGGGGGCAGATGCAGTCATTTCTGCCATCAAGACTTCTCCCGTTCGGTAACAGTCGCCGCCAGCCGATGGCACTAACCAGATAAAACTCTGCATATTAGACTCCGTCATATAAAGCTCTGCATATTATACACCAGATATAGCAACGTACATTATACCAAATATGGCTCTGAGTGTTACACACTGCACCTGATCAAATCCAAGACTTTATTCAACCAAGTCAATAAGCTAACTCGATGATCAAAGGGATCTCACGGCCAAGTGACCGTCCTAGTGAACAGATTTATCAAGGGCTGTCGAGACATCCTTTGGATCTTGGATTTTATCTCTAACTTTAGCTCATTGACTTGTATATGTCTTCCTGCAACTCTGACTTAATCCACTGGTGGATCTATGTTAATGTTTCCTCCTGTTTGTGCCCTGAACGCAGCTCTGTGTCTTCTTCCAGGGCAACAGAATGAAAACAATTCTGCCCATACAAAAGCAGCTCCTATGAAAACAGCTCAAGATGGAGCATGTTTATTTATGACCAACAGTGTGACACTGCGAGTTGCATTTAGAAAACGCGCACAGTACTAGGTCCACTCCAGAATGTAGGCGTGCACACTAACGGCGTACCAATGCCAAGGTGGCCGATTCAAAGTCTGAGTTTCTCTAAAGTACGTCTTTTTTTTTAGCCGCATCACTTGCACCAGCTACAGGTCAGGCGTAAGCAACGACTGTCGGTGATACCACGGTAAAATTACATGGCGCCACTAGATCATCATCATCAACGTTTATTTATACAGCGCCAGCGAATTCCATAGTGCTTTATAATTGGGGACAAACACATTAATAAAATAAAATAGGGTAATACAGATAGAGCGGTAAACTAAATAGCATAGAAGATGTGTATGGGAGGAAGAGAAACTATAAAAAAAGGTTTGTTTGTTCAGTACGCGTTAAGAACATCCTTTATGTATTTAATTAAAAGCACATATTTTTATTAATGATTATATTACTAGGAGTTGGCAATTTTCTTTCATATTTTTTTCATGCTTTCTAATGTGACTTTATATATGCATGTGTGTATCCTGTAGTCTGTTCTGTCTGCTAACATACGACAAGTACTGTTTAGGCACAGTGTACTTACACCCAGATTCAAATGGAAACGTATCTTGAGATCCACCCGCATTTGAATATGGGCGTTAAACACTCCACCCAAGTAGGACGAGAAGTTACAGATGAGCCCTCTTTGATCATGTCCAGCAATGAATTACCACTGACAACTTCGCCTGAGCCGCGCAGCAATGCAGCTCCTCGTACTCCCATACAGTGACAGAGCACTTTAGCGCAGCTCCCATTGTTTGTGATGTCACCGGCAGAGCTTCATGGCAATTGCAGTGATATTATTCACAGTTTATATTATCACAACCAGAAGATTATAATTTCTACTGAGAATTAGCGGCGGAGGCAGATTGAATACTTAACGACTGCAACATTCCCCCTTTTCAAAAGAGTTGTTAAGAGCAGAGAACCAGGCAACGACAAGTGGATGCGATATATGAAATATAAGCTGAGTTTTGTCCATATATAATGGTTTTCTGAGAAATCCCTGCAGCATCCCTGGGTTTTATTCCTTTGTAATGTATCCCTCTCTCATAAATTGTAATTAGGCTGTTGCTTTGTTTGTCTTTAACCCCTGTTGTGCTGGAGAAGCCTTCGCTCCTCTCTGAGGCTGTGATGCGGGTCTAAGGAGATTAATAGAACATTCAGTCACCATCCTGTCTCCGTCGTTTGACAATTAACCTGCTGTGACGTCACCATGAGTGAGCAGAAATGGATATATTCTTGCATCTTGCTTTCATCTCCATTCTCAAAGAAGGTTATTCATTTTAGGGGCGATCAGCCGGGCAGTAGATGCCAAGCAAACGACCCAGGAAATTGCCAGTTTAAGGGGCAGCATGGAAATGTGTTGTTTTTAAAATAAAGTTTGTTTCAACTTTTCAGCTTCTAATATATTAATGTAGATATTATTGTTAATGATAAATGGGGAGGGGGGAGATTAATAGCAGTGGTAAAAAGTGTACTGGACGATTACCGAAACACATAATAGATAGAATAGATAGAATTTACTGTTTAAGGTTTAAAAGTCCAATAAATAGAATCTTTTATTTTTCTTTAAGTCCAATCATTGCTGTTTTACCTGTTATTTACCAATGACTGAAGATTCTTTCAAAATCTGATGTATTGCCTAAACGGTGGCGAGTTTTATTTTTGTGTTTATATGTGTAATTTATCTTATAAATCATTTTTTTAAAAAAATAATAATATTTGATTATGTGTATAAACAAATAACATGATTGTTATTATTATTATTATTATTATTATTATTATTATTATTTCTATTATTATTTATTTATTTATTATTTATTGCATTTATTTGGATGTTATGCTTTTCTCGCAACTTTTCTTTTTATCAACCACTTATTTTGAACAGTAATAACAATGGAAGACAGAGTGTTCACTAATTGGACTTAAAATTAAGTTAGATTTTACAAAACCATCAATAGATATAATTAGTAAATAATGTCTTTGGGGTGATTGACTTAGGGAATGATCCCACCTTCTATTTATAGATGGAGGATGGATTATTGGGAGCTGCCTCTCTGTGGAGGGGGAGGGTAGGGGGGGGGGGGGTCGCTTTGTTTGCACTGTACCAAAACGACTAAACATGATACAATGTTGGACATATTAAACTTGCAACTATGTAAAGTGTAGCAAAGACACTAGACCAGTTTTGAGTTAGGTCTGACCCCGTTTGGTAGACCCAAGTGTCCTGCTCAGCAGTGCACACTACAACTTGGTTATATTCATTTTAAACCTGTTTTGCATGTCTCACTCATAGGGGAGTGCTGGGGGGATTACAGAGTCCCCCCTCCCTCGGACCCCTCTTATTTTATATGAAGAAAAACTGGCTGAAATCTGTACAATATTATTTCCTCGTACCAACAGCAAACCACAGTCTCCCAGACCACACCCTGAGCTACACACCGCGCCCATTTCCCCCACAAGGCCACACCCATTCTCCAGTTGGACACACCCCTTTTGACTGCATGCCAATGCAGGAAAATGAAACCTGGTGCTCAGGTAAAATATTGATGCCCACAGCAGCCAATCAGACTTTGCTTTTATTTTTTAACTGTACTAGGAAAATGAAAGTAAGAACAAAACTATCTTTTTCCTTTGCACCAGATTTGTTTTCTTGGTTTACGAAGGGAGAGACCTACATACTTACTGTAATAAGATTTGAGCAGCCACACGTGGCAGATGTCTGTGTGTGTGTGTTAGGGAATTTAGACTGTTAGCTCCAATGGGGCAGGGACTCATGTGCGTGACAAATATTCACTGTACAGCGCTGCGGAATTGGCGGTGCTATATGAATAAATAATGATAAAATATGCCACAATGCTGGCGAATGATAGTAACAATGGTAGTGGGTATAGTGACGCTAGAAAGATTGGATCCTAGAAAATACTAGTTAAACCGCATGTCAATCGGTTCGAGGTCTAATATGAGACCTGTTGATATAAAATTCTTTTAATGCAGCCCAGGTAACTGATGGAACAAGGAAATATACGCTAATATTGTTTTTCACCTATATAGACTCCAGTTAGCCACTATGAAGTAAGGGCATGTTGACATGGGTAGTATTTAATTGACTTTTTGGCTCAGGACAGGAAGAAGGGTGATAGAAGCTGATGGGGATCATTCATCCCTTCGAAATGAAACATATTAGTGTGACCTGAACTGTTAGTTTTCTTAATTTGTTGCAACAATGTTGCAGTTCTCTGAGAAACAGAGAGATGATTGCTTTAAGGCCTGGTATCTAGGAGATGACAAATAATGCCTGTCATACTCAAAACCTTGTACTTTGTCCTCAATCCTCAATTTTAACAGTTTTCAAAGGGTGTACTATGGTCATGTAGAGTTGGACGCAATTTGCACTGATAAAAGTTTGTGATCGCTGGGGTCATGAGTTCTATTCCCGACCATGGCCTTCTCTGTGTGGAGTTTGTATGTTCTCCCCGTGTTTGCGTGGGTTTCCTCCGGGTGCTCCGGTTTCCTCCCACAGTCCAGAAACATTCTGGTAGGTTAACTGGCTGCTATCAAAATTGACCCTAGTCTCTCTGTGTGTGTGTGTCTGTGTGTGAGTGTTAGGGAATTTAGACTGTAAGCTCCAATGGGGCAGGGACTGATGTGAGTGAGTTCTCTGTACAGCGCTGCGGAATTAGTGGCGCTATATAAATAAATGTTGATGATGATGATGATGTGCTCGCCATAGGTAGCTTTGAAATCAATGCAATGGCTATCCATGTGTGTGCAGGTCTATTTGCTTACATTGCTCTTGGACCACCCTGCGTTAGAAAGTGCTTATCTGGCTTTATCAATATACGGTAAGCAAACTTAATACTATTGACTGTGAGGATCAGACTTGGGACTCCCTGTATGAAAAGAAATATTAAATTGCACAACATAACCCCTCTCAGTAAAATACAATAAAGTACATTTTATTTTGAATTTGTGCTGCTTCCTGATGCTCCTTCCCCCTTCGCCCAGTTTTACTCACCTTCTCAGCACAAATCAGACACAAGGGGGACTATTTACTAAACTGCGGGTTTGAAAAAGGGGAGATGTTGCCTATAGCAACCAATCAGATTCTAGATGTCAATTTGTAGCATGCACTTAAAAAATGACAAGCTAGAATCTGATTGGTTGCTATATGGCAACATCTTCACTTTTTCAAACCCGCAGTTTAGTAAATCTAGCCCAAGGAGTCTCACTGTATCCCCTCATATACATTATGCCAATTCACACTCAGCTCCTCTCACTAATCTATTCTGCTCACAGCCCAGCAGCCTAGTGGCATTACTGCCTGCAGCGCACAGCCTTCCAGCACACCTCCTTATTAATCAGTTTACAAGCGCAGTGTTTAGATCTGACATCCAGCTAAATACAAGGTAATCTTTGAAAATGCATTTTAATCACTCGACCCCCCCCCCCACCCCCCTTCCCGCCTGCGCTTTTTCCCCGATACTTTGTTGCGCCGCACGTTAGAACGGAGACGTGGTCTTTCTGCTCACGTCCGCTGTGCAGATTAAAAAGCGGATCCTCTGACCCCGGCCTCTTCCCAGCAGAGTTCGGCTTTTTGCTTCCCCCGTCCTCCGGAGATACCGGGACTTCTGTTCTGGCATTGTGTTTTTGCGTGAACTATTTTCTCTGCGTCCTCAATTGGCTTTAATATATTTATTTATTATGGAGGCAGAAGAAGAAGAAGAAAAAAAAAGAAAATTTATCAAGGATCCTGTGAATATTTAGTGAGTGGTTTCTAATGAGGCTAAGAACACAGACACCTGTAGTGAATAATTGAACTAGGCTCTCCCGAGATGTGATATTCCCTATGCTCCCATACGGTACATAGATCTTCCGCTTTGTGGTCTCCCAGACTTTATGATGCAATATTTACACAACGAATTCTTACTTAAAAAGAAGCAGGATAAAGGGACTGTGTATGAAAGGGAGCACCCAGCCGCCTTATTTCATCCTGTGCTTCTAAGGTTCTGTGAATCAAGGGATTCGCTTCCCAGGGTGAATTTTGTTTTCTTGGTTTAAGAAAGGAGTGACCTACATTCTTACTGTAATAAGACTTAAGCAGCATAGACACACTCGGCAGGCACTGCAGGTGGAATCCGATTAATTGGTTATTTGTATTAATGACCCTCATTGTTTAGATGGTATAGAAATACATATCAAAATAATTAAAACTATTCTGTATGCAATTTTATAACACACATCAGCTTATTCTATGCTCCACATGCCAGCTGTGCCATACCTCCGTACCTACTGGGCGTGTCCCGGGGTGTGGTGTAGTATGACCACGCCCCAACATCGTGCTTTGCAGCAGTGCACACATGTTGGCTTGATTCAGGGGAGGGCTGGCGAATTTTAGCTCTGGGGCAAGACGTGGCCTTTTAGGAACATTTTAAAGGAAATCAATGCAGTCAGCCCTATGACCCAGCTCAAGGTAGCCCAATATGGGACCGGATCGGGGGGCTAATTCGCCCCAGCCCGTGAGCAAATTCCAAAACTGAAAAACTTGGGAAGTATTCTGTAAAACAGGGGAGGCAAATGGGGACATAAAATTAATTAAACAACAGCATTAGCAATGGTGTAACAACACTTGCCGGACCCAAAGACCCCGAGAGGTCCAAATGTGATCCCTAGGGGCAAGTTGAGATCAGGGCAGATATCAGGGGGCAGGTTAGAGGTAAGAAAGACCAAACAAAAGAAACGGGGTAATAAGTGTGTAGGGGTCAGACAAGATTTCAAGGATACCCCCCAGGTGTGAAGGGGTGCCCAGATTAATTTGACCCTAGTTGCCCCACTGACAATATTCTACATAACAAATATCACTTTTTTCTGCAGTTTAACACAACAAACTCCAAATGACGAGCAAATTATCCTAAAAAAATCCCAGGTTATAAAGAGTTGTCCCTGATAATGTCCCTATTTTTCCGTATTAGCCAATTAGCACAACAGTTGCAGATGTATTAATTACCATCTACTCTTGTCTTCGGGGCTTTATATGTTTATATTTATTGAAGAAGAGTCTTCAAAATTCCAAATTATAATGAAATCCATCGCACGTAACATGATCGGGACTGTAGAGCGTTAACGCTGCCAGCGGATTGGGAAAGAGCTGTGCGCATTGTGGCTCCATCCAGGAAAGATCCAGCGAAGCCGGAGAGGACTCAACAGGATCCCATTAAATAAGCCCAGTAACGTCCTCCTGAGCTTCGCTTTTCACAGCTTAATAAATGGCCTTGTGCTTCTGTCCCCATAGGCGCCTATGAGGACAGTGGGTACGTGACAGTAATTAGGTTAATGCTGGAGAAATCTCGAATTTCTCCAACATTAACCCTTTGTTAAATAAGAAAATGTGGGGAAAGTGCATTTGCCGGCGTTTACGGTGGCATTTTCGACTCTTCACCCCTTAAATCGACACCTTAGCGAGCGTTATATTGCGTAGCTATTACGTACCAGTAGAGGTTGCCTCAATAGCAAGTAGGAGAACTCAGCCGCAGATGCCGCAATTAATGTAATCAGACTTTTCTTCCTTCTGACCACAATTCATAGATCTATTATGTTGTTTCCGTTTGATCCAGTGGAGTTTGGAGTCTTTGCGGTGTATAGTATATTCTCCAAGGATATATAGGACTATAGGGTTAGATACTGTAGCAGGCAACAGCCAACTTACTTGACAAAACAAACCTTCAAGAACACATTGGTGGAAGATTTATAACCCAGCCTGTAGTCTATCCAATATCGTGAACTCGGCCTTTAGATTGTTAATCACTCAGCTTTTTAGAATACAAATGAAGGCCGTGGAAACAGCCACATGTATCCTATGACAGGACAAGCAGAATAATGTTAACAGAGCTTCGATCAGAGTTCCTAAAACAAGTTTTATTTCAATATTAGACAAGTGGCTGATCCGGGGATCTTCCTCTTTGTTTGACGACTTTGTCATTTATATTAAACTCTGGAGTCGAGCGGCTGGGAGCTCGAGTGAGTTGGGGATGAAGTTTCCTATTAATATCTGTGGAAATATGGGGCCAATATAGCTAATGTGGATACAAGACTTAATGAGTTCCCCTTTGGGGGAACTGCAGAATTAATTCAGGATTGTTATGTGTCTAATTAAACAAACAGACTTTCTCAAATACTCGCTGTGACCCGAAGTCATTCTGTAAGTACTGTGTCTGCTATATAGAGATACTATTCCTGTATTTAAAAGAATTAAGAAATAAACACTTGCATAATTTAAGACTTTAAAAAAAAAAGTATATTTTTTCCGTAATTAAAGTGCAACATGACAGAGTGGGAAAACATCAGTTATTTAAAGCAAAAAAAATAGCTCAACATAATTTAATGTCCGGTTTAGCACACAGTGCGTAAATGGCGATATGTCCCTGAAAGCAATGTTATAGGACACCTATTCAGACTTTCAATATGGTCATTGTTCATCATTGGTGTGAGTGGAGCGCCGGTGGATTACGCAAGCCCAGCATGGGGCAAACGCAGAATTTGTAGAGAGGGGTTTCCATGCCACAAATGCCAGTGGGTGTGGCCAGCATGCTTTGGGGCGTGTCTATAATTTTAGACAGTGCTTGGCTGCTCTCCAACTCTTCCTATCCCTATAATATACACGGGCAATGCTGCCTGCACTACTGTTAGGGGCACACAGCTCTCCCTTTTCGAGCAGAGACTTGTGAAGCGGGACTTACCTCCCAACTGTCCCTACAATCAGGACAAAGTCCTGAGTGTGTCATAACAGTTGTCAGACTGTCCTGCTCTCTCCTACCTGTTGCTGCTTTCAATACTTGTTGGGGAGAGACGGCTGTGAACAGTGCAGACAGAAACAATCTGCACACAAGCTGCAAAGTGGCTGTTCCCGGAGCAGGGTCCAGCCTCCTCAAGCATACAGTATCCCAGGCTGGTAAGGGGGTTTCCAGGCACTAGAAACCCCCCCTCGGTTTGCCAATGCACCCTCACAGCATTGCTAACTATCACAGATGAACCCCCCTCTAATTAATTTTAATTTTTCATCCCACTGTAGTCCTTGCTTGACCATCATTTATCTAAACTATATGTTGGGAAAATAAAGTCCTGCCTTTATCTCATATGTTATATTCATCTGTTTGCAAATCTACATACATTGCTTTACGTGCATCAAATTGCTCATTTGCTTTATTTTAAGTGTCTCCACCCAATCAACGGTGTCTCGGAGAGTAGTGGAAAAGTCAAGATATTGCTACGTGTTATGTCACAATATAATTTATCTATCTGTGGGATCTATTTACTAGTGATCACAGCGATGTATAATGCAGTATGGCTGCTATTTACTATGCTGGGGATGCGCAGGGAGCCCGATGAAGACACACTCCATTACAAATTATTTTTACTGTTCTCCAGCAGTCTCACCCTGGCGGCAAATGCAGAAAATGAAACACGTGGCTAAAGTCCACGTATGCGCATTGAGATCTGACCCGTTGGGGATCAACGAATCCTTTCTGGCCCCATAGGAACAGAAAAGCAAATTAAGAAACGCTTTCACTGCTTCATAAATTGCTAACATCACAGTCCCCGGAGATCTCTATGGGGACTGCGGTAACCCACGAAAAGTAGTTTCATGCAGGAGAAAGCTCAGATTTCTCCTGCGTTAACCATTTCGTAAATTGTGCAATGGTCATTCTCCTGGAGAAAACAGCCTCCAGGTTTATGGTTGATCGTAGTTCTTTAAATATGACTGAAAGACTATTATTGTAATATCCCAAATGAATCCCAGGTGTGACATATATCATAACGATTTGGGGATATCCTGAAGCCTGGCCTGCAGCGTAATACCATGACACCAGAATATCACAGGCTTGATATAAGGAGAGTGAATTATTGTTCATCAGTCTGGATAAAGGTGGAGTTGCTTCAATTCAATTGTATTTTATTGCACTAACATTACATGCTATTTTTAACATCTGTTATTTGCCTCCGGATGAATATTGAAGGTGAGAGGTAAGAAACAACTAATTATTGGCAAGATTCATGTTCTCCAGCGAATCTCAAATTCTGGAATTGTAAATCTTTGCACCGAGCATACAGGCAGGACAGTTAATTGCTTTACTAGAGGACTTATTACGGAGCACAAAAAAAGTTTAATTCCCTCTCTCCGCTGCCTGAATTGTGTGTGGAAAAATAATCAAAGCACTCATTTGGCTTAATTGAAAAAAATTGTAGCTTCATCTAATCAGGTCTCTGTCCATAGCTGGCAAAGGATTCTGGGATTTGTAGTTTATCGGCAGTAGAAACCAGATACAGATGTTGAACCATTTATTTGAAGAACCGTAATCCACAAGATTCCAAAAACCAGAAAGGAAAAAATACTAATTATAGCTGATACTCTGTGTCACACGCATCAGACACATCACTGCTTGTTTCTCTTTACACTCACTGTAAGGGAATTTAATAAGGAGGGGAAAGTCAGAGCCAGCATAGGTAAAAACAGGGATAATTTTAGATGTGTTTTATAGGCACGGTGCTCAAAATTATTTAAAAAAAACCTTACCTGGAAAAGCCTTTATCCTGAGCGTTCCAGGCGATCCAGCTGTAAACAGTAATTCATTTTGTTTCCTCAGCTAATTATTAGGCTGTTAGACCAATTGTGTTTCCGTCCAGTTTTCCCAAATAACTCCCAGCAGTTCAGCTTTTTGTGGACGTTATCCTGGGGTGTACATAAATACTTCTATATTTGACATACTGCTGGTGCAATTGCTAGTGATCTAGAGCTCTCACATCCTGAGACGCATCCGACTGAAGTTATGTGTGGACAGACACTTTTTCTTGCGTGCTTCCTTTCCCACGTATGTCCCTTCGCCTGTGGGTTGGAATTTGATTTCTCAGCTAACAAGTGAGCAGGCAATTTATAAGTGGCAATATGAAAAGTTCAATATATATATATATATAATGTGAGTGACTGAAATGTGATAGTGTTACAATGACGGCAGTAGAAGTGATGGTGTGACATACCACCATGTACCCCCCACTTCCACCACTGTATATACACTGTAACACATTACACTCACTGCGATCGTCCAACGATCGTCGCCTCTCTTCCCCCCTGATTACCTCCTCTCACGCACGTATCCAAGACTTCTCCCGCGCCGCTCCCCTCCATTGGAACAAGCTCCCCCGCTCCATCAGAACTTCCCCTAATCTGTCCTCTTTCAAACGAACATTAAAAACCCACCTTTTCCTTAAAGCCTTCCAGTCTCATGCCTAAACTCCCACCGGTCGGCTACCCCTCTTTCTCATCCCTTCTTCCCTTCTCCCCCTTCCTCCCGTCTCTCCGTCTCATCCATGTGTCTGTCTGTCTTCCCCTCCCTTTAGATTGTTCGCTCCTTTGAGCAGGGCTCTCCTACCTTCTGTTTCCATCACTTTTAACTGCGCTCTCCAGCTACTCAGTTCACCTCCTCTCGGTCCCTCTGCCCTCTGTCTCCTCTCGCTTCTCTCCGCTCCCCTCAGTGACTCTCAACCTGTCATCCGTGCCCACCCTCTTGGGCCATAGTTACCTGCCTATACTCACTTTTCCCCTCCCTCCCTCTCTTTCATGCTGTGCCTGAGCCCCCAGAGTTATAGTGCTTACTGTTACTTGTACTGTGCTGTTTCACCTTGTACTGTGCCATTGTTTGATCTTGTACGGCGCTACGGATACTTTGTGGCGCCCTATAAATAAAAATTAATAATAATAATAATAATAATTACAGGGACTGCAATAACATTGTATTCAAATACATATACTTTAATATGGAGTTGGTCCCCCTTTTGCAGTGATATCAGCTTCCACTCTTCTTGGAAGACTTCCACAAGGTGTTGGAGTGTTTCTGGGGGAATTTGTGCCCATTCATTCTGTAGAGCATTTATGAGGTCAGGCAGTGATGTTGGATGAGAAGGCCTTCCTCACAATCTCTGTTCCAGTTCATCCCAAAGGTGTTCGATGGGGTTGAGGTCAGGACTCTGTGCGGCCAGTCAAGTTCTTCCACACCGAACTTATCAAACCATGTCTTTGTAGTCCTTGCTTTGTGCACTGGGGCACAGTCATGTTGTAATAGAAAAGGGCCCTCCCCAAACTGTTGGTACAAAGTTGGAAGCATAGCGTTGTCCAAAATGACTTAGTATGCTGAAGCATTAAAACTGCCCTTCACTGGAGATAAGGGGCCTAGCTCAAACCCTGAAAAACAGCCCCATATCATTATCCCTACTCCACCATACTTCACAGTTGGCATAATGCAGTCAGGCAGGTAACGTTCTCCCAGCATCCGCCAAACCCAGACTCGCCCATCTGACTGCCAAACAAAGAAGTGTGATTCGTCACTCCACAGAACATGTTTCCACTGGTCCACAGTCCAGTGTTGGTGTGCTTTATACCACTCCCTCCGACGCTTGGAATTGGTCTTGGTGATGTGAGGTTTGCATACAGCTGCTCGGCCATGGAAACCCATTACATTAAGCTCCCGCCGCTCAGTTTTTGTGCTTATAATAATGCCAGTGGAAGTTTGGAACTCTTCAGCTATGGAATCAGCAGAGTGTTGGCGACTTTTGCGCACCATGAGCCTTAGCAGTTGTTGACCCCACTCTGTGATTTTACATTGTCCTCTGCTTCGTGGCTGAGTTGCTGTTGTTCCTAAATGCTTCCACTTTCTAATAATATCACTTACAGTTGAACGTGGAATATCCAGCAGGGATGAAACTTCACAAACCGTCTTATTACAAAGCTGGCATCCTATCACAGTACCACGCATGAAGTCACTGAGCTCTTCAGAACGACCCATTTGGAGACTGCATGGCTCATAACTGGTTTTCCCCAGATCTGACAACTGCAGTATGAAATTTGAGATATTGATCTATACATGTAGAAAACTGGATAATGTGCTGGATTTTCACACATTTAGTTGTTATATAAATAAGCGATACACTTTAATTACGGTTGTGTCACAAACTTTTTTTTCTTCCTGTGCCGGGATGAGGTTAAACAAATCTGAGCTGAGTTTAAGTGTTGAACTTTATTCCTCGGATCAGAGACCATTTCGTCGGTGGCTGGAATTTGTCTGAGCAATATGCAAAAAGGCTTTGGAATGTTCAATATCATTACCGACGCAATTAGTCTCCGAATCTCTGACTTAGTGGTGCTTGACGTGATAATAGTGAACATTGTTACATAGTAACTTGGAGACAAGAGGGACCTACGGTTCATTGAGTTTGTCCATCCCTCCGCACATCCATTTATATTCATCATCAGTGGGAGCGTTACCATGTGCCCAGAATAGAAATACCTCAGTCAAGTCAAATCACTGTTATTAACCCGTGTCATCTTCATTAACTACAAACCGATACTTCTTACGCAGTGCACACTTCCAACATTAGCAGAGTTGATGTTGGCAAAAAACTTAAATGACTTTACTGAACGAGTTCCTATCAACAGGGATTTTGCATATTTTATATTGCGCCTTCTTCCATCTCAGCTCTGATTTCCATTTTAATATGCAGGGAATAATATATCGCCTTTTGTAGATCATAAGGATATTAGTAGTTCCAAATGACATACAAGCGTGAAACGGCAAGACCCAGCACTCAACGACAAATATTGAAATGATGATGTTGCTATCCACAATTTTTTAAAGATAATCTAATAATAATTATAAATTATGAAACCACGGCAAGGTGTAAAAGTCCTGCAAGTGCTGATATGAAGGCACAAAAGTCTATTTGTGTACAAATGACTTATTTATATAGAATGGCATAGATAGGGGAGTGACTACGTTTTGCAGAGGACAGTTGAACTTCAGGGAAAGGGGGTGACCCTGGCAGTGGTGGAGATTGTAGTTTTATGAAGTTGTTCCTGATTTTATGAATGATTATGGGTTTTTGAGCCATGTAAAGGGACCACAAACTTACACCATTACAGAGATGGGAATAGCAGGACCTTTCAATATATTTTAAACAAGTCCTTTGATCCATGGATTCACAGGAAACTACAATGTCCCAAAGTGCATAGATATCCTTCTCTTCCAGTCCCCACTCCTGCACTTCCCTCCACCTCTCCTACATTCCCCTTTCCAAACTGCCTTTTCCTCCTTCCTTTCACCTATCATCTACCCCTTCCTTCCGCTAACCAACCTATCCTTCCCTTCATCTCACTCAAACTACCCTTCTCTTCCATTCCCTTGCCTAACGTTTCCTCCTTCCATTAACTCAACTTTCCTTCCCTTACACTCCCTTGTAGTCCTCTATCTACTCTTCCCCAACTACCCTTCTCTTCAACCCCACACCTACCACATTTATTTTCCTTCCCTTCTCTTCCACTCACCCACCTAACGTTTCCTCCTTCCCTTAACCCAACTTTCCTTCTCTTACACTCCCTTCTAATCCTCCATCTACTCTTCCCCAACTACCCTTCTATTCCACCTACCTACACCTACCACTTTTCTTTCCCTTCCCCTCCCCCAAACTGCCCTTCCTTTCCCTTCTTTTCCACTCCTTTCCACAACCCCACCTCTCCTTCATTCATGTAATCTTTCCCCCAAATACCCTTCTCTTCTACCCCACACCTAACACTTTTCTTTCCCTTTCCCTCCTTCACACTGCCCTTTTCTTCTCTTTCACTACTTTCTACAACTCCACCTAGTCTTCCTTCCTTCCCTTTCCCTAACGCCCTTCTAGTCTACTCCCCTCCACTCACCCACCTATCGCTCCCTTCTGCTCCCCCAACTTCTCTTCTCTTCTCTTCCACTCCCCCACCCATAAACTCCTCCTTCCCTTCCCCTTCTTCCAAATACCATTCTCTTGACTCCCACTACCCTCCTCTCCCCAAACTACTCTTCTGTACTCTTTCCCTCAAACATATTCCCCCATCTACTTTCCCCTCCTATCTCCTCCGTTTCCCTCCCGCAACTATCCTTTCCTTCTCTCCTCGTACCTTCCCTTATTTCATTCCATTTCTTTCGCTCTATTTCCTCCCTTTCTCCTTTCCATACTTCCTAATGGGTCTTTAGCCATATTTACAAACATTTGATTGAGAAGCCAACACTTCTGCTAAACTTACATTTCTATGATTGTGATGCTGGAGGTAAATTTATGTGAATTAGACAGAAAGGAAAGATACAAAGAACAATCTTTTGAAATAGAAACCTGTTCACAACTTTTGTATTTTTATTAACATACTGTTACCTTTACTACTTGAGATATTATGGGTAACTGACGACACACGGACCTCATGTACCTTGTAGCCCACCACACTAAAATTACATTTCCATTTTAAACATATTCAACTTAATTATAATCTAAATTACAAGTCTCAAATATGCACACTTTTAGCCACAAACATCACTGTATTTTAGCTGATCTTAACGTAAACCTCAGAAAATGCAACTATATCAATACACCATTTTGATACTATAGCATTTAAATACACAGTTTTATTGCAACCCAGAAAGAAACACACACAAGAAATACAATTTATTTTGTAGACTGTGATTAAAATTATACAGGCCGAGAATGCCTGAAGGTTAGATGCCCTTTACGTTTTTTGTGTAGTGTACAGTATTTACTCTGCGATTCATTAGTGTGGCAGATGATGGTGGGTGTTTAAATCAATAGTGTTTGAAGAGGAATTAACTTCCTGTAGAATATTCTTCCATGAATTATATGCAGATGATAATTGTACGGCACATTCAACCTGAATCCTGGCGTCAGCTCTTATGTCAGACATCAAGAGCCAAAAGTAAAACTTCAGCACACAGCTATGCAGCAGTAATTAAATCACAGAAGTAGAAGGTATCTAGTATAACTAGAATAACTAGTCTTTTATTCTCAGGATGCCACACAAAGAAAACAGAGGTAACCACGGGAACAAATGCAGAACTTCAGAGGGGGATTACAAATATAAAACTATGTAAAATACAGGGTGATCATAGGTAATTCCAACCTTATTATTTGACAAATGCCTGTTGACGTTGTTAGTATATGCAGAGAATGTATATAATATATGTACTGGGATGGTATGTCTGAATCCTGCCTTAGTCTAACCTACAAACTACACTGTACAATAAACGTATGGAGAGAATGGAAAGACAAGTACTATTTGGTTGATTGAAGTCCCTTCTATGTTTGTGTGTTTTAGTATTTTGTATGTTTATTTGTGCTAATTTGACAATACCAAGGTGCGTTAGCATACTTCTACCAATCCCGATGAAGAAAGACGCCGGCGCGACTTGATGATGTCAGTGACATAGGCGACGCTGGTAACGGTGCTATTAAGGGGTAGTGTAAGTATGCGGCTATGTACAAAGTACAACCTTTTCTAACGTACATTGTACATAGCCGCATTGAAGCGGCCGTGCGGACTGGAGATGGCGGGGTAAGTGTTGTCGCCGTACTCCACCCATTTAATCATTAGTTGCTTCTCATTAACAATAGTTTGGTACAATCAATCAAGGATAAGAAATTCCTACAATAGGATAGGGTAGTCTGTTTTCTCAAGAACAAATCGATCTAGTATTGTATGCGTATTCCTTCTTGTAGATCCGTTCCATGTGGACTACATTATTGGCCCAGATTTGTGGAATGGCCACGTAAACTACATTCTAAGCGATGTTCGGCTTGGGATGGAGATATCTCAGAGTTATATATGTACCACAACTACACAATGGTGGATCCAGAGGTGGGTGATCGGGGCAATCGCCCCACCTAGCAGCACTTCATACATCTGCCTGACGGTTGGGCAACAGGCAGAAGATCCTACCGGCTGCTCAAATTATGTTTTAAACACAATCGGAGCTTCTGCATTGGATACTCAGCCTGTTTCTCAACCGGCAGGTCCAAACAGGGGGGGCGGGGCCCACCAATCAGAGTGAATGAGGGGTGGGCCCACCAGTCAGAGTGAATGAGGGGTGGGCCCACCAATCAGAATGTATGAAGGGTGGGCCCACCAATCAGAATGTATGAATAGTGGGGTTATGCTTAATTATCCCCATAAAAAAAAAACTATTTTAGGTCCGCCCATGCAACAACATAGAAGGCCAGTCAGCAATTGGTTAAATTGTCTTTCTTATTTAGCAGATACGGGAGCAGGTCCAAAGTAAAGTTGCCCAGACCTGCCTGGGGGCCCTGCTCTGTCTGTAAAGTGGGAGGAGTCACTAACCTGGTGTGGCCACATCCCTTTGGCGGCTATGAAAAGGGCCCCAAGCAGTTGCTATACCCAGGTCCAAAATTGTTCTTGGGGGACTGCATAGGGGTGCGTTTATGTTGTACACACTGGTTGTGGTGCAGAGCTGCTCTGTACTACATCGAGGCCGGAGGCCGATCCGTTCTATGTATCCAGCCTCCAGACACTGCCACCACACGCACCTCGTCTCACTATTATCTGCTGATGCTGGAAACCAGAAATAAAATAA
This sequence comes from Mixophyes fleayi, assembly GCF_038048845.1. Classification (NCBI taxonomy): domain Eukaryota; kingdom Metazoa; phylum Chordata; class Amphibia; order Anura; family Limnodynastidae; genus Mixophyes; species Mixophyes fleayi. The sequence continues at coordinate 452,447,226 of NC_134402.1, forward strand.
AAGCTATGACCCCCCCCCTCCTCCCCCCCAAACAACAGCCTTAAAATAATAATAAAAATTCCAATCTTCCCAAATTCCTATTACTCATTCGCCTTGAAATCATTTAAATGGTAATATAAAATAAGCAGAGAGGCGCTGTGTGTTCCGATGTAAGGAAGCGTAAGCTGCTGAGTCAGTAAACAGCCCCCATATAGCTTATATCACCGAAATACATATTCTGCATCACAATTCTATCTATCTATCTATCTATCTATCTTACATCTGTGAATCTATCTATCTATCTATCAATCTATCTATCTATCTATCTATCTCATATCTATCTATCTATCTTACATCTGTGAATCTATCTATCTATCAATCTATCTATCTATCTCCTATCTATCTATCTATCTATCTATCTTACATCTGTGTATCTATCTATCTATCTTACATCTGTGATTCTATCTATCTATCTATCTATCTATCAATCTATCTATCTATCTATCTCCTATCTATCTATCTATCTATCTATCTATCTATCTATCTATCTATCTATCTATCTATCTATCTCATATCTATCTATCTATCTTACATCTGTGTATCTATCTATCTATCTTACATCTGTGTATCTATCTATCTATCTATCTATCAATCTATCTATCTATCTATCTATCTATCTATCTAAGTCATATCTATCTATCTATCTATCTATCTAAGAAATACCTATCTATCTATCTATCTATCTTACATCTGTGTATCTATCTATCTATCTATCTATCTATCTATCTATTAAATAGACACTTTTGGTAACCAAAAGACTATTATATTCACATCGATCGTTACATTAGACCCACGGAGAGACATGTCAGTAGTTTATTGCAGTGTCAAACGTCCACCTGACACATAATGATACATTTATCTCAGTGTCTCATACGTAGAAATGATAAGTACCCCCCATAGGCATTACTTTGCCGACGACCCATCCAGCACATCTCCGATTCTTAATGAATCTCTTATGTCCAATCTCAATGTAGTGGAAGTTATTTTGTGTTTGTGAGAAGTTATGATCAATACTTTAGGAGGGGCAAATGCACTAATACAGTCTAGAACATTCATCTTCATAATATATTTGCCCTTATAGAAAATAACAGTTTGACACAAGTGTCAGAAATACTCCCTGTACCTCCTACAACGTCTATTCTTTTGCCCCTTTCCTCCTTTATGTATTTTCCTGCAATATTTTCTGCATTACAGTTAAGGAAATTTATAACGACAACTTGTAATTCCCCAAAACTGCCTCGTGCGGTCATTTCAGCCCGCGCCCGGTGAATTATGCAATAAGCCATCTCCTTAATTAAAACAAATTGCGTTTACTGTCTCGGTCCCGTCCATAAATCGCTCCCTCGGGCCTCTCTTTAAGGTTTCGAGATGCCTCGCTCTTGAGATATTTTGACAGCATCCTCCCATTACAAAAAAAACCCAGCTATAGTAGTACAGGATATCTCTTTTATTTGTTATTTAAATTCAGCTCACAGATGCGATAATAGCACAAATATCATTTCACCCATTGATGTTAATGGACTAGCGGTATACTAATGGGGAAAACTGGCAGTGAGTCATTTAACTTTTTTAATTGCCTTCAGTTCCACAAGGAACAACATAAAAAGAAAAGGTTTTTTTTAAATCAAATTTCAGATCGATAATGCGACCTTCCTCCTATTACAATACAGTAGAGCAGGTGGGTCATTGCAGCCTAATGTAGCGTATGTACTGCACTTTGGGGTTGGTTGGATCAGATGTATATATATATATATATTTATTCGCAACACGGTCCATCGGTTTAAAAGATCAACAGTATACATATCAAGGACATAACATTCTGCAACCCAAGTAGGCCAATATTGTCTATGCACAGTGGAGGCACCTACACACCCAACGTGTGTCCTTCACCTACTCACAGTGGAGGCACCTACACACCCAACATGTGTCCTTCACCTACGCACAGTGGAGGCACCTACACACCCAATGTATGTCCTTCACCTACTCACAGTGGAGGTTCCTACACACCCAATGTGTGTCCTTCACCTACTCACAGTGGAGGCCCCTACACACCCAACGTGTGTCCTTCACCTACGCACAGTGGAGGCACCTACACACCCAATGTATGTCCTTCACCTACTCACAGTGGAGGCACCTACACACCCAACGTGTGTCCTTCACCTACTCACTGTGGAGGCACCTACACACCCCAATGTGTGTCCTTCACCTATGCACTGTGGAGGCACCTACACACCCAACGTGTGTCCTTTACCTACTCACAGTGGAGGTTCCTACACACCCAACCTGTGTCCTTCACCTACTCACAGTGGAGAAACCTACACACCCCAATGTGTGTCCTTCACCTATGCACTGTGGAGGCACCTACACACCCAACGTGTGTCCTTCACCTACTCACAGTGGAGGTACCTACACACCCCAACATGTGTCCTTCACCTACTCACAGTGGAGGCACCTACACATCTGATGTGTGTCCTTCACCTATGCACTGTGGAGGCACCTACAGACCCAACATGTGTCCTTCACCTACTCACAGTGGAGGCACCTACACACCCAACGTGTGTCCTTCACCTACTCACAGTGGAGGCACCTACACCCAACCTGTGTCCTTCACCTACTCACAGTGGAGGCACCTACACACCCCAACATGTGTCCTTCACCTACTCACAGTGGAGGCACCTACACACCCCAACATGTGTCCTTCACCTATGCACTGTGGAGGCAGCTGCACACCTCACTGTCATTCACCTAAGTGTGGAGGTAATGCTGGGTAAGGGTATACCGAAAGAACATAATTTGACTATAGAGGGGATCAACTGAGGTGTGTCACTACACTGTTCCTGGCTCAGTAAGCCTGCGGACTGTTCTATGTACAAGTGGTGCGGCTAGTAGATGGGGTGTAGCTCCGTGTACCTGCACACTTGCATAAGGCCTTACTGTAGTCACTGCTCAGAAGACATACGTGGGTCCCTCTGGGTCAGCGGACGCCTGGCTGCTGCTATTTTCTGTGCTCTCTGTCTTGTGACTCCATATGTACGTTAGGGGAACATCATCTGACTGTACTGAGCTCTTTTGGGCTCGATCTTTATTTCCAATGTAACATTCCAAGACAGCTGTGCCAGGGCTCATCGCTATCTGCAGCGAGATTCCCAGGCGGGCGCAGTAACTCTGTCAGCGGAGATTCCTGTTCGGTTGCTTCGTGTTGAATCATTTGCGTTCTGCATTTCCTGCCCTGTCATATTGATTAGCAATGGATTGTTTCCTCGTTGCCAGTTTGTGTAAGTTGTTCCATCAGCCAGCGCCTACGGAGGCAGAGGTACAGTCGAGGGACAGGGTTATTCAGATAAAGGGCGCTGGACTTTTACCTACGTTACTACAATGCGTAAAGTTACAGAACGATCCAATGTAAGATCCTTAAAATGTTCTCAAACAGAAACAGAGTTACCAAAGCGAATGGAAATGGAAATGTCCAGTACTACAATCAGAATCTATCATTTACTAGAATTTACTAAATAAATGTTAGCGGGATTCTGATTGGTTGCTATGGGCAACACCTCCACTTTTCCTTTTTAGATTCTTTAGTAAATCTACCCCCAAGCCTCATTTATTTGCCTGTTTATCCCAATTATCTTACTGACAAATAAAAAAATATTCTTTCTTGTGTGGTAAGTGTAATCCGTGTGTGTACACATTGCTTCATGTGCGTTTTCCTGTTTCACCATTTTTTTTATACTCCAATACAATAAAAACTATTATTACATAAGTTTTCATGCTACAACATAGGTTTGAATGTCAGAGCTAGAAGCAGGTTATTATTATTATTATTTACAGGGTGAACATACAAGCTCCATGCAGATTATGGATGTACCGAATCCATCACTTTAGGATTTGACTGCATCCACACCAATGGATTAGGCTTAATTCTGAACCGACTCCGAATCCTATTACAAACTCACTTCCCTGTTGTTGTTTAATATCCTCTCAAATCACTCCTGTAAGTATTAGGCAGCATAATGTAGAACGACCTATCTACCAATAACAGTAATCCTCTGCGTCTCAAATAACCCCCCACATTCAGGGCCGGATTAACATAATGGAGGCCCCTGGGCTAAGGGGGCCCCCATTCCCCCGTGACGCCCCCCACCCCGTTAGCAGACTGGCCCCCCTGTTAGCCGACCGCCCCCCCCCCCCAAGCGCTTACCTTCTCCTGTCACTGCAGTTCTCCCAGGGGCGGATTAACGGAATGGAGGCCCCTGGGCTAAGGGGGCCCCCATTCCCCCGTGACACTCTCGCGAGATCTCCTCAGTAAGGAGATTACTGAGCGCCAGAGAAGGAGGACTGCAGCGACAGAGCTCAGCATTGATCGGGCCGGGGGCGCCCCCCGCCCCGATAAATAATTCTGCTGAGCTCTGTCAAGGGCCCCCTGGATGCCCGAGGCCCCTGGGCTGTAGCCCAGTTAGACCTTGGGTTAATCCGGCCCTGCCCACATTGCAAACCATGTATTGCAGAGAAAGTCCGACTAGTAGGCGCCTTTTACAACTGTGCGTCTCAGACTTCGAGGTATCTTCACCATGCAGTACTTTATGTATAGAGAGGTGGAACGGGGGAGGGAGTGGCGGGCAGGCCTAGTCTAGCTCAGTAAAGGCAGCTAACAGAACTCCTTACTGATCTGCGGGGAAAGTAGCCACAGAGACACCTCTCGGAGGCTGCTTAGTGTAAGATCCATGCTTATGATAATTATACCATTTTGCATACTATAGGAGAGCTGCTGAATCTTCTCCCAGGTGCAAGACTATTGCAAAACATTAGTCAGGTATATTACTCATATATAGTTCCAAGTAAGGTTTTAGAATTTAGAACATTTCCAGGGTGCTCTGAAACTAAGGAAAACAATTATGGAACGTTTTGCACAATTACATTACAGAGCAGCCGTTAAGGTCAGGCTGAGGCGAGCTAAGTGGTCATTAGGAGTCTAGAACCAGCTGTAATATGGTTCTAGAGAGTGTGTATTATAGCAGTGATATTCTGAGAGAGGCAATAGATACCTCTACTAAGCTGGATCTCTCCTTCCTGAGCCAGCAGCAGTGTTGATCAGTCGGAGCCTAGTGCATTCACTGTGAGGAACAAAGAGGTTAATTACTGTTCCTGCTGTCGGAGGCCGTTTCCTGCAGCCATCTTTTAGCAATATAGTTAATATAATGGCATTTCATTTGGCCATTTGCTTGCAGTGCACAGGCAGTTTCAAACCACTTGCAGCCCATTTGTAAGTAAAAGATATTCCAAATATTGATAATGTGATATTATGAATATGTAATATACTAATACATCAAAATAATAGTGTAGTAAAGCCTATAAAATATATTGGTTATACTCTCTGAAAAGTGATTATAGTGTCTGCGCTAGTAAAAACTATTGATCCTTAACTGCGATAGTATCTTTATATGTGTTTAACACAATGTCATGCCAGGCAGCAGAGGCCGGAGACAGAACGGTGGCGGTGTGTGTGTGGGGGGGGGCGGTGTGCGTGTATGTGAAGCGGTGTGTGCGTGCGGGGGCTGTTTGTGTGTGTGTGGAGGGGCGGGGTGTGTATGTGTGTGTGGGCGGTGTGTGTGCGGGGGAGGGGGGGGGGGGGGCGGTGTGTGTGTTTGGGGGGCTGTGTCCGTGCGGGGGGGCTGTGTGTGTGTGTGGGGCGGTATGTGTGCGTGGGGGGCGGTGTGTGTGTGTGTGTGTGGGGATGGTGTTTTTTTGGGGAGGACAGTGTGTGTGTGGAGGGGGTTCTGTTTGTGGGGGGGTCGGTGTGTGTGGGGCGGTGTGTGTATTGGGAGGCGGTGTGTGTGGGGGGGGGCGGTGTGTGTGTGTGGGGGGGCAGTGTGTGTGTGGGGGCGGTGTTTTTTTGGGGGGGGATGGTGTGTGTGCGTGGGGGCGGTGTGTGTGGGGGGCGGTGTGTGTGTGTGGGGGCGGTGTGTGTGTGTGGGGGCGTACTGTCACTTTGTCCTCTGTCAAAGTGTCATTCTGCAAAGATATCACTTGTTTCCTGCATTCTTTAAATAATGTTCTAGGAAAGAAGATGTATCGGTTTTGAAAATCCAGTAACAGTAGGTTTGTTTCATCAAGGAATGTAAATGCAGATACTTGCTGTATTTTGCATTAAATTGCACCTCGCATGCCCAGAAACGGACTATACGCCAGTGGATACCAAAACATCCAATTCATTTGGAAAAGCAAAGAAAAATTCTAAGAGACTATGATTTTATGGGCGGAACGGGGAGGGGACTGGGCGTATGTCAGTGTACAGTAAGGGCGTGCCAAGCTCCAGCGCACGCAGCAGCGTCAGATTCAAGCTCTGGGTATCTCTAAGCTACGTGATTTTCAGTCACATCACTTGCACCAGCTACAGGTCGGGTGCAATTACTGATTACTAGTGATGGTGGCTGTGTATGCATGCTACAACATGTGTTTGCAATAAGGAGCAACTGTAAAAATATATTATTAACATACTGATAAATGTAATTTATGGGGGGAAAAAACTTTTTTTACTCTTTTTTTATTAATTACTATGGGCCTGATTCATTAAGGAACTTAGGCAAGAAATTTCTGACTTAAATCTCCTGGACAAAAAACCATGTTAAAATGCAAGGGGTACAAATTAGTTTTCTATTGTGCACATTAGTTAATATGCTGTCTGTCTGTTCATGTAGCACACAAATATCAACATTATTTAACTGTAGAATAGAATACTATTTTGCACCCCTTGCATTTTAACATTTTGTCCAAGGAGACTTAAATAAGAAATTTTTTGCCTAAGTTTCTTAATGAATCAGGCCCTATATTATTATATTTTTTTCTGTACGTTCTCCTGGGACTTTCTATCTATCTATCTATCTATCTATCTATCTATCTATCTATCTATCTAATCTTCTATTTATCTTATATCTATCGATCTATCTATCTATCTATCTATCTATCTATCTATCTATCTATCTATCTATCTATGTATCGATCTATCTTGTCCCTTCACACCAACTATTAACCATAATAGAAAGAGGAAACCAATGTTTGCCGGTGTTTCTGGAGCACATAATAAAATCTTTACAATTCTCACATGAAAGGTTTTCTTCGGAGGCCTCTTTAATAATTCAGCGTGACATTGGCACCGAGCACCTGAAGCGTTAGTTCTCTGCAAACTGCTCCCTGCATCCAAAGCTTTGCATGGTCTCACTGTGACCTCGGCTTCAGGTGATGCGGGTGCAATAATAGATGGAACAACCTCATACACCTCCTACCACTGAGACCAGGAGTCCCGTTCAAAGGAAACCTTCAATATGGTGCCTGTTAAAGTATAATGTTCATTCAAATACATTGTGTCAGAAATAAGCCAGTGTGTGCAGTACTCAGATGTAACCAAGAAGAATGATACATTGTTTCAGAGATCAGTGAGTGCAGTACTCGGATGTAACCAAGAAGAATGATACATTGTTTCAGAGATCAGTGAGTGCAGTACTCTGATGTAACCAAGAAGAATGATACATTGTTTCAGAGATCAGTGAGTGCAGTACTCGGATGTAAAAAGAAGAATTATACATTGTTTCAGATACCAGTGTGTGCAGTACTCAGATGTAACCAAGAAGAATGATACATTGTTTCAAATACCAGTGTGTGCAGTACTCAGATGTAACCAAGAAGAATGATACATTGTTTCAGAGATCAGTGAGTGCAGTACTCGGATGTAACCAAGAAGAATGATACATTGTTTCAGAGATCAATGAGTGCAGTACTCGGATGTAAAAAGAAGAATTATACATTGTTTCAGATACCAGTGTGTGCAGTACTAAGATATAACCAAGAAGAATGATACATTGTTTCAGAGATCAGTGAGTGCAGTACTCAGATGTAACCAAGAAGAATGATACATTGTTTCAGAGATCAGTGAGGGCAGTACTCGAATGTAAAAAGAAGAATTATACATTGTTTCAGATACCAGTGTGTGCAGTACTCAGATGTAACCAAGATGAATGATACATTGTTTCAGATACCAGTGTGTGCAGTACTCAGATGTAACCAAGAAGAATGATACATTGTTTCAGAGATCAGTGAGTGCAGTACTCGGATGTAACCAAAAAGAATGATACATTGTTTCAGAGATCAGTGAGGGCAGTACTCGAATGTAAAAAGAAGAATTATACATTGTTTCAGATACCAGTGTGTGCAGTACTCAGATGTAACCAAGATGAATGATACATTGTTTCAGAGATCAGTGAGGGCAGTACTCGAATGTAAAAAGAAGAATTATACATTGTTTCAGAGATCAGTGAGTGCAGTATTCAGATGTAACCAAGAAGAATGATACATTGTTGCAGAGACCAGTGAGTGCAGTATTCAAATGTAACCAAAAATGATACATTGTTTCAGAAACCAGTGAGTACAGTATCCATATGTAACCAAGAATGATACATTGTTTCAGAGACCAGTGAGTACAGTATTCAGATGTAACCAAGAAGAATGATACATTGTTTCAGAGACCAGTGTGTGCAGTTCCTCTTCACAAGCTTAAACTATGTAAGGAAGGACCAAGGCCAGGGTTAACATGATGTAATCCAAGTGGCTTTTCTATGAATAAATCAACTCGCTGGAGAAAGTTGTGAACAAGAAGGGTATGTTTTAAAAGGAAATTTAGAAACCTATTAACCGAAACATAACACAGAATCGGTAACATTCTGCTCAAATCCACAGCTAAAATGAGATAAGTAAAGTTTCTTATACTTAGATCTAAAATTACCCCCAGGCAGAAAAAAAATCATAATGTCACATTTAAATAGATGGGACTCTGAGCATTTTTTCTTTTGTAATTACAGCTGGATAGATATAATAAACCCCGGCATGAATATATATATATATTTTTCCTTTTTAGAGAATGGTATTTCCAACTCACTCCTTTTTTCCCCCCTACGTGCGATATGAAGCCCAGTGTGAATAATACACTGACAGAATGAAATTGAATTTTGATAGGCCACCACTGGTATTGGCAGCTCGGAATAATAGCTGTTTAATTGCAGGCCTTTCATTGTACACTGTGTCAGAGCGTAGGCTTATAATTGCAATCATCAAAACTCTTTCAGAGTCTCTATATACACCTGACCCTTGATCACTTACCATCAAACCTATCTTATCCAGCACACAGAACAGCGTTTTTACTGCTGATGATTAAAAATAAGAGAGATGTGCTCTGCAGCTCCACGCCGAGAGCTAATTTAAGCCGCTCATATCAGAAATTATAGAAAATAACTCGGTAACCAACCAGTAGGAAGAAAAAGAAAGAGAATTGATTCTCCTGGACTGCAGGGTGGTCTGAGGATCGTTCCAATAAATCCCTAGAGAAGGGATAGAGAGACTCTGGGCAGGGGATGCTCAGAGGAGACGTTACTTGTAGACATAAATTGCTAAAGATGCAAATGTAAATTCCAGGGCAGGACGTCCGAGGGGTAGACCTCTAGTACTATATGGGAAAGTGGCGCAGATTTTAGCTATTTTTCAACAATTTAAAAAAGTAATTAAGTTGATAGTAGTTCATTACTGTAAATACACCTGTGTCTGTCTTTGTTGTTGGAGTCATTAGGGAGGGTCCTAACTTTCAATAGAAAGTTAGAACTCATAAATTTAAATTTATGGGTGATAAATTTATGAACCGAGAAGGTTGTGGCACATTCACTAGGAACCAGTGACATCACTGAGAATGCAGCCTATCCATTCACTAGGAACCAGTGACATCACTGAGAATGCAGCCTATCCATTCACTAGGAACCAGTGACATCACTGAGAGTGCAGCCTATCCATTTACTAGGAACCAGTGACATCACTGAGAATGCAGCCTATCCAGGCACTAGAAGCCAGTGACATCACTGAGAGTGCAGCCTATCCATTCACTAGGAACCAGTGACATCACTGAGAATGCAGCCTATCCAGTCACTAGGAACCAGTGACATCACTGAGAGTGCAGCCTATCCATTCACTAGGAACCAGTGACATCACTGAGAATGCAGCCTATACAGTCACTAGGAACCAGTGACATCACTGAGAATGCAGCCAATCCATTCACTAGGAACCAGTGACATCACTGAGAATGCAGCCTATCCAGTCACTAGGAACCAGTGACATCACTGAGAATGCAGCCTATCCAGTCACTAGGAACCAGTGACATCACTGAGAGTGCAGCCTATACAGTCACTAGGAACCAGTGACATCACTGAGAATGCAGCCTATCCAGTCACTAGGAACCAGTGACATCACTGAGAGTGCAGCCTATCCATTCACTAGGAACCAGTGACATCACTGAGAATGCAGCCTATCCATTCACTAGGAACCAGTGACATCACTGAGAATGCAGCCTATCCATTCACTAGGAACCAGTGACATCACTGAGAATGAATCTTATCCATTCACTAGGAACCAGTGACATCACTGAGAATGCAGCCTATCCATTCACTAGGAACCAGTGACATCACTGAGAATGCAGCCTATCCAGTCACTAGGAACCAGTGACATCACTGAGAGTGCAGCCTATCCCTTCACTAGGAACCAGTGACATCACTGAGAATGCAGCCTATACAGTCACTAGGAACCAGTGACATCACTGAGAATGCAGCCTATCCATTCACTAGGAACCAGTGACATCACTGAGAATGCAGCCTATCCATTCACTTAGAACCAATGACATCACTGAGAATGCAGCCTATCCAGGCACTAGAAGCCAGTGACATCACTGAGAATGCAGCCTATCCAGTCACTAGGCACCAGTGACATCACTGAGAGTGCAGCCTATCTATTCACTAGGAACCAGTGACATCACTGAAAATGCAGCCTATCCATTCACTAGGAACCAGTGACATCACTGAGAATGAAGCTTATCCATTCACTAGGAACCAGTGACATCACTGAGAATGCAGCCTATCCATTCACTAGGAACCAGTGACATCACTGAGAATGCAGCCTATCCAGTTACTAGGAACCAGTGACATCACTGAGAGTGCAGCCTATCCATTCACTAGGAACCAGTGACATCACTGAGAATGCAGCCTATACAGTCACTAGGAACCAGTGACATCACTGAGAATGCAGCCTATCCAGGCACTAAAAGCCAGTGACATCACTGAGAGTGCAGCCTATCCAGTCACTAGGAACCAGTGACATCACTGAGAATGCAGCCTATCCAGTCACTAGGAACCAGTGACATCACTGAGAATGCAGCCTATCCAGTCACTAGGAACCAGTGACATCACTGAGAGTGCAGCCTATCCATTCACTAGGAACCAGTGACATCACTGAGAATGCAGCCTATACAGTCACTAGGAACCAGTGACATCACTGAGAATGCAGCCTATCCATTCACTAGGAACCAGTGACATCACTGAGAATGCAGCGTATCCAGTCACTAGGAACCAGTGACATCACTGAGAATGCAGCCTATCCAGGCACTAAAAGCCAGTGACATCACTGAGAGTGCAGCCTATCCAGTCACTAGGAACCAGTGACATCACTGAGAATGCAGCCTATCCAGTCACTAGGAACCCGTGACATCACTGAGAATGCAGCCTATCCAGTTACTAGGAACCAGTGATATCACTGAGAGTGCAGCCTATCCATTCACTAGGAACCAGTGACATCACTGAGAATGCAGCCTATCCAGGCACTAAAAGCCAGTGACATCACTGAGAATGCAGCCTATCCATTCACTAGGAACCAGTGACATCACTGAGAATGCAGCCTATCCATTCACTTAGAACCAATGACATCACTGAGAATGCAGCCTATCCAGGCACTAGAAGCCAGTGACATCACTGAGAATGCAGCCTATCCAGTCACTAGGCACCAGTGACATCACTGAGAGTGCAGCCTATCTATTCACTAGGAACCAGTGACATCACTGAAAATGCAGCCTATCCATTCACTAGGAACCAGTGACATCACTGAGAATGAAGCTTATCCATTCACTAGGAACCAGTGACATCACTGAGAATGCAGCCTATCCATTCACTAGGAACCAGTGACATCACTGAGAATGCAGCCTATCCAGTTACTAGGAACCAGTGACATCACTGAGAGTGCAGCCTATCCATTCACTAGGAACCAGTGACATCACTGAGAATGCAGCCTATACAGTCACTAGGAACCAGTGACATCACTGAGAATGCAGCCTATCCAGTCACTAGGAACCAGTGACATCACTGAGAATGCAGCCTATCCAGTCACTAGGAACCAGTGACATCACTGAGAATGCAGCCTATCCAGGCACTAAAAGCCAGTGACATCACTGAGAGTGCAGCCTATCCAGTCACTAGGAACCAGTGACATCACTGAGAATGCAGCCTATCCAGTCACTAGGAACCAGTGACATCACTGAGAATGCAGCCTATCCAGTTACTAGGAACCAGTGACATCACTGAGAGTGCAGCCTATCCATTCACTAGGAACCAGTGACATCACTGAGAATGCAGCCTATACAGTCACTAGGAACCAGTGACATCACTGAGAATGCAGCCTATCCATTCACTAGGAACCAGTGACATCACTGAGAATGCAGCCTATCCAGTCACTAGGAACCAGTGACATCACTGAGAATGCAGCCTATCCAGGCACTAAAAGCCAGTGACATCACTGAGAGTGCAGCCTATCCAGTCACTAGGAACCAGTGACATCACTGAGAATGCAGCCTATCCAGTCACTAGGAACCAGTGACATCACTGAGAATGCAGCCTATCCAGTTACTAGGAACCAGTGACATCACTGAGAGTGCAGCCTATCCATTCACTAGGAACCAGTGACATCACTGAGAATGCAGCCTATCCAGGCACTAAAAGCCAGTGACATCACTGAGAGTGCAGCCTATCCAGTCACTAGGAACCAGTGACATCACTGAGAATGCAGCCTATCCAGTCACTAGGAACCAGTGACATCACTGAGAATGCAGCCTATCCAGTCACTAGGAACCAGTGACATCACTGAGAATGCAGCCTATCCAGTCACTAGGAACCAGTGACATCACTGAGAATGCAGCCTATCCAGTCACTAGGATCCAGTGACATCACTGAGAATGCAGCCTATCCAGTCACTAGGAGCTTTAATTGTCATCTCAGGATGGTGAAAGTCTATAGAAATACATCAAATGTTTTATTTCAAAACTAAAGCATTTGTTTAGTGCATAAAATGTTGTTGTTTTTTTTTAATACATTTATCTATTTTTAAACATTTTTTTTAGTAGCTATTTTTTTCCACATTAGTGCAGCTCAAAGCCCAAATATGTTAGCTGGTTCCCGTGTGCGCCCATCTGCAAAAACTGGACCTTAACCCTTACCACTCTGAGTGACGCTCAGCTACCCCGGGGATATTTTTATGCCAAATTGTGCTGAAAGCCGATCTGGACTTTATTGATCAATATATATTGTTTACAGCAATATTCTCTCCTCTGGTCCACACATATATATTACCCTACTGGCTTGCCATTAACCCTTAAAGGACAGGACGCAGATTACTGTAAGCGCACAGAAGCAGTCGGGTGTATTTATAGGGTAGATACCAATATTCCTGATCTGCTGTGTCAGAGTTTTCACATTAATTATAGAGCAAATGTAATCAAAACATGGGAAGAAAATGTCATTTTCTACAAGAAAAGCAGAATATTCCCTCACTGCTTATTGTGGCTGAATAATAAGTAACTAATTTTAGCACAATATATGTCAAGAAGCAAAAAGGGTTATGCCGTACGTGGCACTCTCACAGAGAATAAAGCTTATGTGTGGCACAGATGTGCAGAGACACAATTAACTGTACCGTTTTATAACAAGACGTAACAGTAACGGAATCCTGGCAACACAATTTTGTTAAGCTGTCTCCGTTCATTAGCCGCCTTTATCCCATCCTTTTATTTTTTGTTTCAGTGGCATTTAGCAAAATGTTACAAGCCTCCCCCTCCGTGTCTCTTGGCTTCCCCAGAATACACCTGCACACACACAGGAGCTGGGTACGTTGTATTCATCCTGACAGATGTCAACACATATCACATCAAAGGCATCAGCTTTGTCATTCCTAATGATTCTTAGCAGAAAGATCAGTCCTTGGCTTCATTACATCCTCCGCTGCCCTCAGGAGACACCAGCAAGACTGCGCCAGTCATTCCTGACCCTGTGAGATCCGCGGGTGAGGGCAGGGGACCGGGATCAGTGTTTAGAAGAATCAAAGATCCAGTAGATTTCTGCATAAACTGATAGGAGAGACAAATCTAAAAACAGATCAATTGACATTTGAGCTAATAGTGGTATTACAATGAAAGGGATTTTTTCACTTAGTAATGGTTTTATTTGTTAGGAGGTAATAGGGAAATATATCTTTTATTGTGCCAACATATTACACAGTGGACAAGTACATATGTTGGAGAATTTAGTCTAGTATTGGAAGAAGACCAAAAGATGACCCACAAGAACGTAGAGTGAACAAACAAACTTCACGCAGATCATCATCATCACCATTTATTTATATAGCGCCACTGATTCCGCAGCGCTGTACAGAGAACTCACTCACATCAGTCCCTGCCCCATTGGAGCTTACAGTCTAAATTCCCTAATATACACACACAGACAGAGAGACTAGGGTCAATTTTTGATAGCAGTCAATTAATCTACCAGTATGTTTTTGGAGTGTGGGAGGAAACCGGAGCACCCAGAGGAAACTCACACTAACACGGGGAGAACATACAAACTGCTCACAGATAAAGCCATGGTCGGGAATTGAAGTCATAACCCCAGCACTGTGAGGCAGAAGTGCTAACCACTGAGCCACCGTGCCGCCCTTAATAGATAGCACCTAAAGTTAAAATTGAACCTAAGACCCCAGCTCTGCCAGGCTACCATGGTAATGTTGTTCCACAACAGCATCCAGATTAATGCCTTCATCAACTACAGTAATGTTGGCCACACCACGTAGGCCGATCCTGCCGCCTGGTTTCAGTGCCCAATATTAGAATCTATTTTCCAATTTGGCCACTGAAGCGGGAGACTAGATCAGATGGATACAATTATTTGGGGCTCAGGCTAAACAGTCACAGCCCATTGGACTCTTTCAGTGTGGTCTGCAGATGATGGACACGCGCTCCAGCAGTTTTCACGTGTTCATTTTCGGGTTATTTTAAGACAGTGCTCTGGCCTTGAGGCCTCACATGCCAGGACCAATATGAATGGGGCATTTTAACAAAAATGTCATCAACTCATAACTAATAAAATAAAAGCATTTCAGATTTCCACGACCTGCATAAAAGCGCTCAGTCTGCAGAAACTTTTACGCGGTGACAGAACTCTGTGCTGACTTGTGATATCTTTATAACTCACGGTGTATAATGCAGCATACCCATTTATACTTCCACTTTAACATCTCAGCCGCACAGGTTTGCTTAACTTTGGGCTTCAACACATAGTTTGCACTTCAAACAAATAATTTGTCAATAAGAATAAAAAAAAGGTATTGGCAGACCGTTCAATAACCCGATGTTCTGATTAGTCAGTAGAGACAGTTAATGATCGATTAGCATTGAACAATTTTGGCTTTATTCCGCAGTGCTGTTTTATGTTTTATGTATTTTTTGGGGGGGGTTGGTGCAATTTCTTGAACAATCTTGAAACTGTTTGTTTTCCAGACCTAACTCCAGTATCAACTCTTCTAATTGCAAGTAACGCGGCCGTCTTCTGTTACCGCCATGTCAGGATGGAAAAAACTGATAAAGCCCATTACGAAAATGCCTTATGCATGGAATAAAGTATTTGCTTTAATGTTTAAAGTTTACAGATTTTATTCTTTATTTTTAAAAACATTTATGTCACTTTTATTTATTTTATGTGATTAGTTGCACTGAAAGCCCAAATCTAACGCTACTTTTGCCGCACGCGGTGAAGTTGGGGCAGTGCTGAGAATTATGGGTAAAATAATAAACAACAGTAGGAGTTCCGCGAGGAACATTTTTTTCCAGAGAATGGTGCAAAATTTTGCAGAACAGTTTTGGAATTTCCCCTCCCCTCTGTCAGGTCAGAGGTTGGCTGGGATATTGTATCCCATGGAGGGGGGCTCAGCTGCCTATTAGAAACATTTTTAAGTAAGAAATATATTAAGATGGCCCAGTGAACTTGCCTTAGGTAGCCCACTATGGTACCACCCCCTTTGGGCAGATGCCCGCCAGCCCCCCAGTCCATCAGCCCCTGCCTCTGCTGTGTATTCTCACCCACCTCCGCCGCTGAATCCTCTGGTTACCTGCAGTAATGTAACACCGATCCTCATCCATTCTCCTTCCAGAGCAACAGAGCCGCTGCCTTCGTCACAGAACATTGACTTTTGGGTGAATTGCATAATTTCTGCTTCTACGGCAGTCAATGGCCAGTGATACATGACCCTCATAATACGTTCCGAGCCCCCTTCAGCAGTAATTCCTTTTATGATTCATTGTTTTTTCTAGATCTGAGTCTTCTACTGGACCCGACACCCCCAGGCTTTCATCTAATTGAATTATAAGGGCTTCACGAGCAGTTTGTGTTTCATACCGGGGAAAATAGCGAGTGGAATGCGACGACCTGCCCTCCGCTACGTCTATGCAGAGGGAGCCTGTAATTCAATTACAAAAACCCTGTGGACATAATGTCCTCTTGTTATAGTTAAAGTGGACATAGCAGATATTTCACCCTATCTTTCTTTACTGCTCCTTTACCACGTTTCACCACGGGGCGATGGGGCTGATCAGGATTCTGCGGCCGTGCGTCTGGAAGCCGTTCCCTCTCGCTTTCCCTTTTTCCGCTGGATTTTATTAAAATGTAGTTATGTCCGGACGCTTCTCCCACAACAACATCCTTCGTCGTACACTTTGCAATAACATTTAAAGTACCGTAAAACCGGTGTCGTTTCTGAAAGCAAGAAAAACATGTCATACCGGTAAAGGGATAAAGGGATAATAGCTGTGTGTTCAAAGTTTAACCCTTTGTAACAGAAACAGGCAATCTGTTCTTCTCTAGCCGCTGTGGAACTACGAGTCCCAACAAGCCACGGCAGACAATGAGGCACAGATTTAAAGTTTAGCCCTTCATAGCGCAAGGTACAGCCTGTGGCTCGCCAGCTGTTTGTAGAACTACAAATCTCAGCATGGCCTGACAGCAAGCGGCTTAAAGAACTGAGTGCTGGATAGATTTGTGATTCAACAGCTGAAAAGCGATCGGTTGTCTAAGTTTGTTCTGTAGTCTCTCTATTTCCTATAAGGCAAAGGGTGGGAGTGGGGCATGAAAACAGCCGTGATGTAATAAGAACACATTTATACACCTCCCACTGTCACGATATGACAAAAGGAAGGAGGTAAAACTGACATGGACAGACCTTTGTCAAAAATGGAAATGGTTCATTTCAAAGTGGGCGTGTTTATGTGGAACAGGGTGGAGTTTTGGAGAATTAGGGGTGTGGTTTATGTGTCTTGATTCTGCCTTTATAAATGTTGTGAGGTATGTTTGTGTACATGGCCCAAAATTTTGCGATGGGTCCCCCAAAGTTGTAATTACGTCCAGGCGAGTACAGCGTCGTTAAAAGTAGAGCTGAGGGGCTAACTGAGGCTGTGAATCCAGTGTTTTTTTAAAAAATAGGGACAACCCGTTAATACCATACTTGCCAACTCCCGATATTCGGGTAGGTCTCCCGGACTCCCGGGAGAGCAGGCAAATATCCCGCAAACGCCATCTTGCTGTCAAAATGATGTGATTTGCAGTGAATCGTGTCGTTTTGGCCCCGCTCACCACAACAAAACATGGCATTTTGCCGTGGGGGCTGGGCCAAAATGACGCGATTCACAGCTCCCCGCCCCTCCCGCCCTCCAACCACGCCCCCCTGCCTGGGATCTCCCGGAAAGAAGTGCCCCTTTGGCAAATTCCACAGCTGCCAGTCCAGGGAACTTTGCCACATTTCAGTTGTAGGGACCTTTTAGTCGTCTCCTTGCTGGACACACAAGGTTCAGTCAGAAGGGAAAGGTTGATTTACGTTCTGGAAAGCAGTTATATTCTTTTTAAACTCACAATCTAAAAGTTGAAGTGATAAAAGCTTAATCTTATGATAAATCATTAGAATGCAAGCTCTTTAGCCTAGGGCCCCTCTCCCCCATCTGTAGTTTGAAACTTGTTTTGCTCACTGCACTAAACTCCAGTAATTTTGTGGCAGTAGAAGGTATCAAGGACTTGTTAACCTGTTATTTGCTGGGTGTATATGTTCTAAACTCAAAAGAATTTGTATTTCATTTCAACGGACAATAATATATAACATTCCTGTAAATTTCAGCGTTTAACTTGATAGCTGATCACTTCGTCGGGACCTCTATGCCTTTCTGTGGTTTATATTTTTGCAGTAATTGTACTCTCCTTGTAAGGCTAAGTATCCCTTTATAAAGTAAATAAAAACACACGTTTGCAACATCGCCCTTAAAGTCTGCACTGAGAGTTACATTCATGAAAAGGCAATCTTACAGGTCACTAGCAACCACTGGCATCGCTGAGGCACGAGGTGTGAGGCACAAGGTAATGACACAAGTTCTTAGTCAATTGATAGCCTGAAAATTGGTTCGGTCTAAACGATGGCTGCCTTCACTGTGTGTACATGGCACGTACACTTCAAACCATCGCATGAAAATTAGTCCATTGTCTCCCATCCTATGTCCTGTAGCCATGATCAGACTCTGTTGCACCTGTTAGGTTGCCAGTAAACAAGCTTGGCTCGGCCTGTTGGTTGACAACGGTCCGATGCCTCGGGGCTTTCTCCATAGCCCATTCCACAGAGGGGAATATTCAGGTGCTGTTCAATGGTGCACAGAATGGCCCATTGCACGGGATTAAATATGTCACACTCCAATAAAATGAGCCGTTTTATGTACTCTCTCACTTTGCAAGGCAGACGAAGCATCACAGGAGTGAGACGCACGATGGAGAAGGCAATGATAGCATCAGAGTTATTATGGCGCATTTCATTCAGGGAAATGTCACCCTGCGCGGCGAGGGATTGTGGGATTGTATCGCTCAGCATTGCAGCCGGCCAGTGATGTTTTCCCAGCAGACTCTTTTTCCAGTGTAACCATTATGGACTGGTCAAAGCTTCCTTACTGCCTGTGAGGGTGATATACAAATAAAAAATGCAGTGACCTATAAAAACCAATCACGTATCGCCTTTCACTGTTGGTCACTTACAAAGCGCACTCAATGCACAGAGCAAAAAGAACTCACTCTAATGTGTCTGGATGGTCCTCCCGATGTGCACCAAGGTCTTCACCTCCCCGGAAAAACATTTAGACGCTCGCTGCGCAAAAGTGCAAGCGTCCAACCGCCTTCCCTTGTAGATCCCCCCTTTTCATTAGCAAAACGACCCTGTTTTTATGCCTGTGAGAAGCCTAAGAAAAAACAGGTCTCACAAACAGAAATCTAAATCCCGGCATTAATCAAGATATACACCAGGTGCAAAGTTGTGTTTGCACCACGGTCTGCTCTTTGTAAATACTCTCCAGGGATAAATTTGCTGTATATGGATCAAAGGTGTTACGTGTTTTTTAGAGAATAACCCATTATTCTTCATGTTTGTGATACTTTGTGCATCTTGTCGAATAATAGAGACACCTAAAGGGTCAATAACAAAACTGCACTAATGAGAGACCAGTGGAAGTCCTTGTGCACTTAGTCTGAGTAGGTGCAATAACATGAGGCCAGAATCTCAGAACCAATGTGCCCTCCCGTTGACTCCCGACTGCAGTCACTAGGGGGAGGGTGTCATGGCCTACTAATGCCAGAGGGGGCGCTATGCTACAGTTAAAAGTGTGTCCGCAGATTTTGCAGTAGATTACACTTAGAGAGGCTTATTGCAAAATAAATGACATAACATTATGCTGATGTATGGCCTACTTGTTATGCTGATTGGGTTAGCATTAAAAAATTATTTTCTTATTAACATAAAAGTTTTCCATTTTAGGGAACTTAAAGTCAAGCAAAAAACTACTAATGAATTTCCATGTACAGCAGGGCTGGTTTTGGAGATATGAAACTACAGCCGCTACAGGGGTGACGGGGGGGGGGGGGGGGGGGGGGGGGGGCTCGCAGCCACTGCCCGTCCTGCAATGTCCAAAGTGGATTCACAGACAAGGAGAAGGGGGCCGTGGAGGACTGGCTGCATAGCCATATCCCCCCCACCCCCAAAGAGTAGATGTAATGGTCCACCCCTGGATATGGCCCTCAAATGTTTGCACTGTCCATTAGCGGTTTCTGAGAAACCGTATGATTTTTTTGAGATTCAGCTAAAAGAAGTACTGGATTTCTGACATAAGGAGCAGGAATAGTTTCTTGTACTCTCATGTACAGTATAAGGGAGATATGCAGCTGAGGTGATGCCATGATTTTCCCCATCAGACCATGGTCGTTCAGCAGACACTTGTATCTACCATGAATTAAACTTTAATCCTGTATGCTGGCAGTGAAGAGCAGAGTACGCTGCATGTATTAATGTAATGAAGGATCACGCAGGCTTGTAATGTAAATATTTAATGAAGAGCTGCAATAGTAGTTTGGAAGCTACTCATTAAGACCTGATTGGAGCCCACGTACGTTGGTGCCGGTTGGCGTTATCGAGGCTTAATAAAAAAAGTAATTTAATATATGTCCGTTGCTCGAACTCTCCAACGACTCGCACATTTGTCCTGTGTTTCTGTGTTCTCTTCCTCACAATTTAATCAGAGATATCAGGCTGTGAACACCCTATAAACTGATAGTATACACCTCTCAATGTTGACGATTTTGAGCAGATTTCCTGATATTCTTCCCTGCCAGTTAAATAAAGATAAACAGCAGCACTGAAGTATATCTGTCATCTACGGGTTATCTTTTAATGGGCTGAATTAATTCTCGGAATAAGTGCCTTGTGCCTCGTGCCTCGTGCCTCATGCCTCAGTCATGTTTAAAGTTCCTGGTAAGATTCTAAGCTGCATTCTCATGCATGTTAGTTCAACTCGTGTGTAGTCGATGGCTCTATGGGGTTGTTTTGAAAGCAGAACCATGGTCTCCACACAACCGAGGGAGCCATTTTGTGACTTAGATAGGAATGCGGCCTACAAAGTCTAGGGATATCAATGAGGCACATAATGAATTATATTCATGAGGGCTGTATAATATTCATGAGGTCCTCAGGGAAGCGATTGGTTTTATTCCCATTTCCACCACACAAAATGGCTGCCCCCCATACCATCGATGGAAGCAGAAGACTTTAGTTATCTGAGGAGAATACATCTCTACCACAGATCACTATCGCACAGTGCAGAAGTTGGTCTCAGACACACACTTACCATCTCCTTCAGAGGGGTGAAGCCAGTGGTCCCAGAATTTTTGGGGTCCTCTGATTATCAGATATGGTGACACTCAGGGCCTGATGCCCCCTTCCCTCCCCCGTCATGTCTCTTCGGGGGCAAGTGGGCATGCGTACATCTCTGTTTAGGCGGAGGTAGTTTAGGGGGTTTTTCTGAGCATGCACGGAGTAAAATCCTGCAGTTTACGCTCAACGGGCGAACCTTCAACTTAGTCTTAGCTAAAAAAAAAAATCTTGTTCCCTGACTGTATTTTTTTTGCAATGCCATACCTGATGCCCGTTTCATCTTTATGTTACCTTAAAACCTTTACAAATAAAGATATTTAAAAAAAACAAAAAAAACCAAGCGGCACTGTCCTAGATGATAGAATGGCCTCACGTTAAGGATGTCATAGAATTCACCCATTAACTTTATCAATCCACATTCTACCTAAATGGGATCCTACAGCATATTTTACTCAATATAAAATTACTTTCTATCACTTTTATGTCACCTTATCGTTAAACAAATATATCCATACTGTGTTTTATTGAGCATTTATGGCGCTGTATATCTGTCCTGCATAAATACATCATTTCCGACCCTCCCTTGAGCCCGAATTTGCTAGTAAGCAGGTAAGAGTCCAACACTGAACGCAGGGCTGGGGATTAACCATGACTAGTTATTTAGCAAGTTATTGACTCGATTGGAGATCTTCCAGTCTGCCCATCCTATGCTGACTATAAGATGACTCCGCTGTCCGTGTGATGAAGACCTTATGACAGTGTAATCCTTATATATTAGGCTCACACCAAGCTGATATTACCAGGTCCTCTTCTCCCCACCTCCCACTGGTACTCTGCTGTAAATGGGATCAGACGCTGGCCACATCTGCTTTCCATACCGTGCCAGGGGCAAATCCATTATTTGTAGAGGGGGGTTTCCACACCACGCCGCCAGTGGGCGTGACCAGCATGAATGGGGGCGTGGCTATAATATTAGACAGTGCTTGGCAGCTCTCCAACTCTTCCTATCCCCATAATATACATGGGCAATGCTGCGTGCACTACTGTTAGGTGCACGCAGCTCTCCCTTCTCAATCAGAGCCATGTGAAGCGGGGGCAGAGTCCAGCCACCTCAAGTATACAGTTCTCCAGGTTTGTAGGGGGGTTTCCAGGCACTAGGAAACCCCCCGCAGTTTGCCTATGCGTGCCTATCATATTTAAGTTAAATCAAAGGTTACATTTGTCACAGACAATGGAGACGCTGCTGTTCAACTAAGAGAGAAGTCGACGATGCCTGGAACTAATCGTGTGGTAATATCAGCTAACAGTCTTTCTACAAAATACTTAAAAGTAGAGATGCTCAGGCTCGGTTCCTTGAGAACCAAACATACCCAAACTTAGGGGATCCAAGTACCGAGCCGGCTCGGTACTGTCGTGCGCCCTCAGAATTGTAAACGAGGCAAAACGTCATCATGACGTCGTCGGATCTCGCAAGTTTTGAATTCCTTTTTAAGATCCAACACAGCGAGGGGTGAGAGGGAGGGCGGACCCCCATTTTTCTTTTCTGCCACTGCTGTGTGCCAATGTGTCCTAGGTGTGCTAGGAACTGCCGTGTGTTTGTGTCAGTGCTCTGTCGCTTACCATCCAGCCAGGTCGCTGCAGTATTTGTCCGAATGTGTATGAAAATAATATTGTGACCTGTGAGGTGGTCAAAATTGACTGCAAATGACTTGACATTAGTGTTATTGAGGTTAATAATAATGTAGGAACAAAAAAAAGAGCAAAATTATGTGATTTTAACATATTTTAGGATTTTTCCTAAAAAATCCAAAACCAAAACACACGAGGGTGGTTTTGCCAAAACCAAAACCAAAACATGAAGCTAATCCAGATCCAAAACCAAAACCAGTTCACGGGGGTCAGTGAGCATCTCTAGTTAAAAGGATAATTCTTATATTCTATATTGGTGCGTTCCACCTATTAAAGTGGACCTGACACCTACAGACGATGGAGGTGGCAATTTCGGGGGGCTGATTACAATATTTAACCTACAAATTGACTAAGAACTAATGAGATGACTTTGGGCACAAGATACAGTGTTATATCTCATATTAGAGCCTCTCCTATTACGCTATACGTGTCTAATAATTCTGTTGTTCTAGAACACCAGCTTCTCTTACGTTTGAGGGGATATCTATGATGGATTTAATAGATACGGAATGATAGCCCCGAGACTCCTGCAGATAACCTAATGTGTGGCCTCTGCTCAGCTGGCTCTATACAAATAGGTTATCACTAGCACCAAGTATAATACATGATCCTACACTGCACTGTTAGCCCTTCAGCCTTCTGCCATACCGCGGAGAGACAAAGAAGAGAAAATATAGATTTGACTGCCTATTAATTTAAATCAGAGCCCCAGAAAAAGCCGATGAACTGTAATTTATGAGCTGTCAAAGGCTGAAAAATTCCTTTTGACACTCTGTACTTTTAGTTATTAAAGTCATTTCCTGGAGGGTGATGGAGAAATTCTACCAGGAGTCTTGTAACACAAAGCCAGACATTGAAAGCCAGGGGAGGAGCCATAATTATGTTTTTAGGCAGCGAACCCTCTATTTTTCCCCATTTAATCATTTCACCTGCTCACCTAAGTCCCTATCAATTTGGGGAGGAGGGGGAGGGAGGGGCAGAGGTGAGGCGGTCTGCACAATTCATTCCTGTGACTCCAGAACAATGGAGACAGCCCAATGCATAGCTTTATTTACACCTTCTGATCACAGTTGACAGGGAAGAGCGGTCTCCGCGGTCGCCTGAATCCACTTCTGTAAAATATGGTTTGGGAGCTGGGATGCTGTTAACTCTCTCACTGCCGGAACCATCTACGCTTCTCCCGGCCTAGACAGAAAAGTAAACGTTTGCATGGAACGTACCCCCCCTAAACAATTATTTATGTGATGACTATTCATTCATGTGAAAGCCGTCGTTTTATTATCTGTTGTACAATCGCATCCGTTGCTGAATTGGTGATACTGTGGCCTATACAATTCTATAGGACTGTTTTAGTCCTTTTATAAGTCTGATAGCATGTGAACAAGTCTGCTGGGGCATACATGAATCCACGCACCCAACCAATCATCATCATCATCATTTATTTATATAGCGGCACTAATTCCGCAGCGCTCTACAGAGAACTCATTCACATCAGTCCCTGCCCCATTGGAGCTTACAGTCTAAATTCCCTAACACACACACACAGACACACAGACTAGGGTCAATTTGTTAGTAGCCAATTAACCTACCAGTATGTTTTTGGAGTGTGGGAGCAAACAGGAGCACCCGGAGGAAACGCACACAAACACGGGGAGAACATACAAACTGCTCACAGATAAAGCCATGGTCGGGAATTGAACTCATGACCCCAGTGCTGTGAGGCAGAAGTGCTAACCACTGAGCCATCGTGCTCCCTAATATGTCAGTTTTGTTTGTTAGTTCTAGTCGAAAGCTTGGGACGTAGGATGGACTTTGTCGGAAATATGACACTGTGTACAGAGTAACTTCTGAATGGTTTTCTGAGTAACCACAACTGTCGTTTACAGGAATTTTATTTTCAGGTTTAGCTCCACTTTTAAAAAGTTAGATACTTAATAGAGCTTAAAGATGTATCTTGCATTTTATGTACTGTTTTGTGTTTAAAATAAATCAAAGTGTATGAAATCAGTCTGACCAGATGTGAATAGAATCGCTGCCTATACACGTACATATTGCACTCATTTAAAGTTTTTCAGGGTTTTGATCCCCAGAGATATACCGTTACCCCCTAGAAGCAGTTGTGAGTTTCTCTGGGAGTTGGGGGCCATTATTGTTATTGACATTTACAGTAGTGAGGGTAAGAAAATTCCCCCATTGCCAAGATAAGTACATTCCTAACACACCTTACTTTGGGGGAGTTACTATATGCACCGACTGATGTAACAGCTCCTGATTAGTCACCACAAAACTGGACCAATCAGAAAGCGTTTGCTATTTCCATCAGTGAGAAAACAA
This sequence comes from Mixophyes fleayi, assembly GCF_038048845.1. Taxonomy (NCBI): domain Eukaryota; kingdom Metazoa; phylum Chordata; class Amphibia; order Anura; family Limnodynastidae; genus Mixophyes; species Mixophyes fleayi. The sequence continues at coordinate 452,472,681 of NC_134402.1, forward strand.
TTACACCACACGATCCAAACCTGTCCAAAATAATATGTTCTTCTCTGATAATAGTTGTCGTTGGAGTAGTAGAATAGGGATGTTCTGCCCTAGATAAATGCTTCTCGTCGTGTCACAGTCAACTCTCTGGATAATGTTTCTGATGCTTGTTCAAAGCATTTCGGGAACAGAGTTGACATTGCCCATAGACCGTCTACATTGCTACAACTTAACCGCAGAACTATAACAGCATTGAAGATTCTTTTCCAAACCAACAATAAAAGCTGAAATGGAACTGATAAGATGTCGAGACTGTGATAGAATGTAAGATGTGGGATATTGCACTCTTCTTATCTGGGTGAAATTTACGCCGAAACCTCATCCACCAATCGGAGAGTGGAGGCCGTTTACAAAAGTGTGGTCTCTGTGGGGCGAATTCCGTTCGCGCTAATTTTTCTTGAAACGTCCCTAGTGTTTGCAAGTCAAAATGGCGGCATCTGCTGGGAAGAAAAATTGACCAGGTCCTGGTGGGAGGAAGTGCCCGGCCTGGGGGGGCGTTCGTAACTAAATACACCCACATGCAAAACTATGGTTCCATTGTCTGGGAGGAGATATGCAAATGAGATTCAAGGGGTGGAGACAGAGACACACAGGTTAGAGTGAGACCTCCAGGTAAAAGCATGTAATGTTTCCGCAGGGGCGCTTACCTGCCTGCAAGAGAATGACCTAATATAGTAAACCACGTCGTCAACCTCGCCCGTCTCAGTGAACACTGATTGGGCAAGCCGGTGGTGATGGAATTGACATCACCTTATATCTTGCTCCGCCCACAAAATCAGACCTATCTCATACTTGCCAACTCTCCCGGGAATGTCCGGGGGACTCCCGAAATCAAGGTCGGTCTCCTGGACTCTCAGGAGAGCAGGCAAGTCTCCCGCAAACCGCAATAACCTGGCCAAAATAATGCGATTTGCGGTGAATCACATTATTTTGGCCCCGTCTCTGTGTCAAAACGGCATTTTCTGCACTGGGGCGGGGCCAAAATGATGAGATTGACCGCGCCTCGCTCCCTCCCGCATTTTGTGCACTATTCCAAGTCTTAGGATACGTGTGCGAATACGAAGTAGAAATACAGCTCTAAATGAACCCCTTATTTGATACATGTTGGCTGAAATCTCCAGCTCACAAGTAGATAGGTTAGAAGAAAATGTGTGGTGTTCCCTTTAAGGAATGGTCAGTGCAGGTCTAGCTCTGTTTTTCTTTCTCCATCAGTTTCCCAGGACTAGAAGGAGCTGTGGGGTAGGGCGCTGTTACACATAATATATTGCTGTTATTCTGTGCACATGGTTTCCGGCCCATCAGACGTGGCGTTACTACCTCTGTGCTAGAGGGCCGCTAGTTGGAGGGAGACGGAGATATGGAAATGTTGTATCAGGCGCCAGCGTAAGCACAGGGCTCATCAGTAGACTGCTCCATTCAGAAGCAATAAGACGAGACAGGGAAGGGTATCCACGGCTCATTGAGAGCGGCCTCTGGAGTGCTGTAAGGTACCGAGAGCCTTGCAAAGTGTAACTGAGCCACGTTAGAAAGTCAGGAACTGTTTTAATGAACCATTTCATCTGAAGCCCCGGAGTGCCCTATCATTGCTATTATACTATGAAAAATAGCCACACAGTAAGGAGTTCGGCTGAGAGATTTAGATGCATCGTCTAACACAGGGAATTAACAGTGGCTGGGTCAAGCTCCCTAACTGGCTGCATTACCTGCTGTTTATTTCTAGACTGTTTGTGCTTTATGATGACTGAATGGGTGCGCTCCTAGAATATAACGTAGGACTGAGCTCCTCCGGGGCTACTTACTGACCAAGTGGAAAAGTGCCAATGAGCAAGAGCCTGTAGCAAGTAATCAGACGTTTACCCTCATTACAGCCGCGGAGCACGGTGTTATTTTGTGATGCTATGTGACAATAGCACCCACTTATATGTCAATGACATCGATTTTTAATATGCATTGATTATTTATTGCCAATAATGGTATATAAATAATGTTCTGGCAGATCTATCGCAAGCCGACCAATCATCATCATCATCAACATTTATTTATATAGCGCCAGCAGATTCCGTAGCGCTTTACAATTGGGAACAAACAGTTATAAAACAATACTGGGTAATACAGACATACGTAGAGGTATAAAGATCCTGATCTCAAGCTTCAACAATGACCCATGTTAGAATTAACACAGCGTTGTAGAGATCTATGGACTCCCCAGTAGATAACTTGGGGTGTACAGTGCAGACAGGGGGCCCCCAGAGTTGGGCATGGGACCCCAACTCTGCTAGTTTGGAGGAAGATTTAGGTGGAGTTAGTCTTTGATCTGTCTGGTCTGAAGACTGAATGGATGTAGTAGGTAGAGCCGGGTCACTGTCTAAGCACAAAGAGGTAGATTTATCCAACCTTCTATAAAGGAAGAGTGGAGGCGTGGTCAAGGGCAACCAATCAGATTCTATCATTTTCTAGAATGTTCGAAATATAAATGATAAACTCTGGTTTGTTGCTATGGGCAACATTTCTGCTTTTACTTTATAGAAGCTCTGATACATCCATTACAAAGACGGATCAGCCACACGTCGTACCCTGGGCAATATGTCCCAAAAAACACACAAGACAGGAAGTTAAATCCACTTTCGCAACATTGACATTAGTAAAATATAGTTTTGGTCATTTGTGTACAAAAACTTTTTAATTTAAAGTGGGGTTTTCCTCTATGTAAACCGGTTCCCTGTACGAATCAATTCCAGGTCTGTTCAGGGAGATGTGTCTGCAGATTACAAGAGACTGTAGGTGGAGAGATGTGACAAGGAGAGTAGGTGACTGAATCTCACCATGTAACCGACAGCGAGGTGTCCGGGAAGACGTGATTGAGTGAAAGATTCAACCTTAATCAGAGGCATTGACAGCGTGTGGATTAGCTTAGTAGCAGAGATGTCTGTATGCAGCTATCTGCTCGTCTGCTGTCAGCCTGCAAGGTCCCATCCAGTCACTTCTCTCCATAGCAGGACTAATCTTTCGTCAACACAAAATGTAAAGGGAGGTAATATAAAATTGTTGAATTGAAATAGGTTAAAAAACTGCTCACCCACCCACCCACTCAAAAATTATTTTACCAAATTAAAATGACTATGCTGTGTTCTACCCATGAAATCCCCCGCTGCAGCCTCAGAAACACACTATTGCTGCCACTTCTCGGGTAGCTTGGGAAAAACTGACTTAGCTTAGCAACATCTGTAACCATGGGATCATTCAGAGTAGTCCGCAGTTTGTTTTCAGATGTTGCTATGGAAGGACAGTTATTCATAAGCTATCTGTCAAGCAATAGTGTGTTTCTGACATTTCAACAGGCAGTGGTCTTATTTCAAGTGTTAGGTCATATCAGGCATTATTTCAGTAAGTTGTAGGACTCATAATGATCTTGAGTAGGTAACATCATTTTTGAATGGCAATACAATATATTATTATTATTATTATTATTATTATTTTGCTTGTGGAGCAGTGGGGAAGAAAACAAATATTCACTGCTTACAATACAGGATCCTATCTTGGAATAGATATGTGGGTGTGGTCACAAGAGCTAACAATCTAATAGCGAAGTGATAGAAAGGGGGAAGTAGCATGTTTTGAGAATTGGATCAGTCATAAGGGTTAAAGCAAAATTAAAAAAGTACATTTGCACCTTAATTCCTTTGTTATGAGTAGACTTGAGACACCACATAAAGATTTGATTACATAACATATATCGCAAGCTGTGAAAAGTATGAAAATTCTGTAACCGATCCCGAGAGCCGCACAAAGTCACAATTCTTGTTAGGCTTTATAAATTGAACAATTTTATAGTTATTAACAATTTTTTATTGTTAAAACTTTTATTTAATGAAGCAAAGAGGAATTCTGACATCCTTCCATAGCAATATGTCTGCAAGTCACAAACATGCTTCATTTAATTATTAGCCTCCTCCTCGTTAGTTAGGAATATTTAAGTAACCTTAACATTTCAACAGTGGATCCCTACACATGACCTGGCGACCAACCATCAGTTACTAACAGACAATAATATATGTAAAATGTTTGGTCTATATAAGTTTTTTAACAGCTTATTCTTCAAGTTATCTGAACCCCTTTATTTTCATAATATCCACTAAATTCCATTTTGAAACATCATAATATGACATAAACAATGTATCAGTAGAAATTGGTTACTGTCAGCATTTGTTTAATAAGATATATTTAAGGGGGAGTTCAATTGGTCGTGTTACTACCGAAAGTAACGCGACTTGCGCACTTTTACCGTTACTACGATAATAGTGCACATTATAACCGTAAATGCGGTAATTTTTAATGCTGATTTTTGATCGCGGTTCGGGGAGCCAAGAGCAGAAATCCGTGTTAAAATTACCGTATGAACGGTAATAGTGCGCAGGCCGCATTAATTTCGAGAGTAACACGGCCAATTGAATTCCCCCCCCTTAAAGTGTCAGGACACATTTATACCCTATGAGTTCCCAAATACTGCTTTACAAGCTCCCAAATAATTTAGAAATATATTCCTTGGGCACTTAAGTTTAATAAAACAATATTTTTTTCCTTCTTAAAAGCCACGTTTAGGTTCTATAAAATCTCAGTGGGTAATACATAGTTGTTAATATATTTTTTATTTCCCAAAAAATATACTTGGAACCTTAACGACAATGCGAAACTATGGAACACAACTAATATGCTGGGTGTAATTACGAGTGGGAATAAAAATGTGCAAAAAATGAAAAGTGTACACAAAAATACAGAAATATACAGGAAAAGAATATAATACGCTAAAGATCAACATTTAAATGAGGACTTTTCACTGCCCCACAGAGCCTACAATCTAATAATTTAGCTCTTGAGCTCAGTTTAGCCAACTGCCTGAATAATAATTGTATTTATACAGGAACAGCATGAGGGACAGTGTCCTTGTCCCACAGAGCTTGCAATCCAATATTGATCTTAGGGAAGAATGACTTGACATCTTTTTGAATTGGGGTCTGTAGAAAGTCTCTATGAGCCCCTGCTTTGCAGTAATCCCTACGTTATGCTCAGCCTTTCTCCAGCTGTAGTTTGATGAAAATCATTTAAAAAAAATAATAATGATACAATCAGCCCAAGCAGAGAAGAGACATACAGTGTCTCATGTACATACATATTAATGGGTATCTTTAAAGAGCATGGGGAAATGAGTGTACACTTCAAAATTAGACACCCCTAGTAAATTTCTCCTTTTGGTCTCTCTTGAAAGAAAGAAATTGAATTTTTAAGCACAGCGAACAAGGGATTAACAATTGGCAGGTCTTTGTCTTTTCTTTTTTTTTTTTTTTTGGTGAATCCCATTTAATCACAGACTTTAATATTAAGTGAGGTCTGGCTATGCCGCCTGTCTACGCTCCGAGCGCGAATGATACGGAGGGAGATGAGGGAGATAGACCTTAAGTTGGAGCAATTGTGAAGAAGCGTTTCAATTACCCTTTCTGAAGTCTTGAAAGAGCCAACTTTAATTTGATGTGAAAAGTCGTTGAGGGCACATTCGAAGGAAATTCTGTCCATTGTGCCGGGCGCCTTGGAAATCTCAGTTTCTTTAGGTATAAAAAAAAAAAAAAAAACACAGCAAAGACTTACAATTAGGAGCCTCTGAGATGTTGTAGATTTCTGCATTGTGTCTAATCATATGTTGTACATTCCATACCGGAGAGCTTAAGTCCGGCTTTTGCTATTTTCCAAAGAGATTATCTAAGAGATGAAAGGAAAGAACTAATTCTATAAATTGCTGCTTAGAAAGGTTTAGGAAATAATTTTTAACTTAGGGGGTAAATTTGGTGGTAAAGTTGACCGTGGCGGTGAAGAGAGATGCCTGGGATGTAATGGGCATTGGGTAATAGTTTGAGCCTCAAATTTCTCCAAGTCTACATTGAATAGGACTTAGATTAAGCCTGTATTTTCCCCATAGGACACGTTGGAGCGAATTAATTCTTTACAAAAAAAAGCAGACTCTGTTCTTACGTACAACGAGCTTGGGGTGAATAGCAGCCTTGTGCATTGCAATTTCTGTTCATAATGGTATATAATCCGTTATAAGAAATTCTCTTGGGGGTATAGAAAGTGTTTGTCATCAGATTTTTTTAGAAACAACATTCTTGTATTAAGCGTAGAGTTATCTTGATTTTCTGCAAAACAAGTTCACAAACATCATTTCTATGTGGCGTGCGCAAATTTTTGGCACGTATTCATTTGGGTGAATGTACTGTGTAGATCAGAGATAGGCAACCTGACAAACTTCAGGGGCCCCAAGGGTGGCCCTCTAACAATCTAAATGGCCGCACAATCCCTTCATCTCAGTAATAAAATAGCACAATAAATTTAATCAAACAAAGAGACACCTTTCTGTAATAACATATCAGCAGCATTTTATACAAGTGTTACACGTTCTAGCAAACACATCTGACAACAAAGCAGGCAGGAGCTGAGGCCGGGTCGCAGGTGAAGGCTCAGAGGGCCGCATGTGGCCCTCATTTGTCTTTCCCAGATATAGAATATTGACCTTGAGCTAAGGAAGCTGCCTATAGTCACCACCTTTATTATAGAGTACTGTATACTAAGCCATACGTATAACTTCCATCCTCATTTACCAATATATACATATTCCAGGCAATGCTGAGCTGACTTTCTCATGAAGATGTTAAATATTTTATGCATAGCTTACGGTGTTTGTAAAAACACATCAATCTGATATCAGCCAAAAGAGATTTCCAAACTGCCTAATCGTTCAATTATTCTGGGATCCTCGGGTTTTATTGCTCTTGATCATATGTTACCGGTGCATAAGCTGATGTTTTGTGGAGGTATTGGGGCTTATTGTATACTGAGTACATGGGATCCATTCTGTGTACTGGAGGTATTGGGGCTGTATTGTATACTGGGTGCATGGGAGCCATTCTCTGTACTGGAGGTATCGGGGCTGTATTGTATACTGGGTGCATGGGAGCCATTCTCTGTACTGGAGGTATCGGGGCTGTATTGTATACTGGGTGCATGGGAGTCATTCTGTGTACTGGAGGTATTGGGGCTGTATTGTATACTGGGTGCATGGGAGCAATTCTGTGTACTGGAGGTATCGGGGTTGTATTGTATACTGGGTGCATGGGAGTCATTCTCTGTACTGGAGGTATCGGGGTTATATTGTATACTGGGTGCATGGGAGCCATTCTGTGTACTGGAGGTATCGGGGTTGTATTGTATACTGGGTGCATGGGAGCCATTCTGTGTACTGGAGGTATTGGAGCTGTATTGTATACTGGGTTAATGGGAACCATTCTGTTTACTGGAGGTATTGGAGCTGTATTGTATACTGGGTGCATGGGAGCCATTCTGTGTACTGGAGGTATCAGGGCTGTATTGTATACTGGGTGCATGGGAGCCATTCTGGGTGCATGGGAGCCATTCTCTTTCATGGGGATATAGAGCTGCAGTGTAGATTTAGGACACAGGGATGTGCTATACATATGGAACATTTGGACCTGTAATATAAACTGGCTATGAAGATTATTATACTGTGTACTGGGCTTTTTTTGTATTATTTGTTGTACATGGGACTATCCCATGTGCTTGGTATTTAGAACTGTACAAAATGCCTAGATTTGAGGCTAAAAATATGCCAGAGGGGATTGAGGGAGGGAGGGGTGATGAGACACCCCTCTTAATGTTTTACCTTGAGACCATAGCCCTTTAGTTACCCCTCTGTAAGTCACCGTTCCCTTCCACTTAGAGGCTCCACAGATCAGGGGACAAGAATAGAACTTAGCTGAATGCCTAATATTTGTTATTGTTTGTGCAGGGGACTTGTATGTAGATATATTCAGCTTGTTCAACCTCCTGTAGCTCATAACCTTCAGCTAATTAAAACAGGCACAGATATGTCATCCCAGAAAACTGTGAGATTAGGGATTTCCGAGACAAAAAAATCTGGCATCACAGAGAGAAGTCAGTGACGTCTACCAGTGGGAATCCGTTCAATGTTATGAGACCGCTGGTTCTGGAGATTAGCGAGACACTATAAACTTCAGTTCGAAACGCCGGCAGCTCGTGGGACTGTGCGCACTCGTTAGTTTACATGTATAAATTACTGATTACATTTGATAAACTCTACAGTACAAATCAGAGGAAATTTATCACCTGAATGAAGCTTCTATCATCTTGTCATTTCCATGCCTGCATTACATGACAGCTGCCTGCTCCGAGAAGAAGCAATTAATGATTTGTTTTAGCTAATTGCAAATTAGTTAATTATCTCCCTCATCTTCAGAAAATTGCCTCTGCCGCGCAGAGGTCTGCATTTCACACGTCGTGAGAGGGTGCAAAGATCAACCACAGTGTCTGAAAGTTGGACCCCCCAAAGGTTTACTGCTTGGCAAAACCATTTCCAGAAACTCTTGATTAACGCTGTCATAACCTTGTTGTGTACTTAATTACTTTGACAGATTTTGATTAAAAAAAATATTTAATGTTATTTAGAAAAACAAACATAAAGTTGGACATATTCTGCTGCATCATCCAGCAATTCTGCAAAGCCGACATTTGTCTTCCAACGGTTCTATGTCCACTGTTATCCTGAAACAGTTCTCTATACTCACCTCTTCTTTATTATATTTTAATTGGCTGCCCAAGCTCATTGTCAGCTAGGATGGGGGCAAAAGGTTTCCAAGGAACTACTGCTCTGGAAGATGTAAAGTCTGCAGCAAGGACCCACATGGATAATGCAGCAGATTTGTCTAAAATATTTTGGCTGTGCTGGTCAATGTCTTGACTTTGGTGTTGCTAAAATATGGTAAGCATCTCTTAATTTTGTTCCAGAAGACAGAAAACTCTTTGTGGGAATGCTGAATAAACAACAGTCAGAAGACGACGTGCGCAGACTATTCGAAGCCTTTGGGAACATTGAGGAATGTACGATCCTTCGAGGACCGGATGGAAACAGCAAAGGTAGGCGCTAGATACAATCGCAAAGATGGAGCCATTGTTATCTCAAGATCTTAGTTTAATGTGGGATAACAATGGCTACATAGGTACTACAAGCATACAAATCCCTCTCTATGTAATGTGAAACTGTCTCTAACTCACAGTGAGTTAAATTAATATTCATGAGAATATAGCCCATCAGTTCACTAAGAACTGGTTATATGACACAGTTATGAGGCACACAGTGCCTCGTGCCTCAGAGATGCCCCAAGTCACTAGTGAATTGTTAGGCTGAATTCAGTCCACAGAATAGCTGAATCAACTGTGTGTATATACGCGGTCTATTTTAAAAACTTTAATATAAGATTTACATATTTTTTTTACCCACTAGTCTATTTTTAGTTATGTTACTTCATGTTTTATTTGAACCTGAACTTGCAAAATGTATGGATTTATACGATTACAGGCAGCAATTAAGACTTTTTACATTTAATTTGTTTGTGTTGCATTTTTGTTGTTGTTGGAGGAAAAAATATCCCCTTGCACCCCATAATATAACACAAAGTCAATCAGGGCTAAAGTTAGCCGTACAATCATCATCTTCATCTTAATTTATAAGACGCCACGTAATCCACATCGCTGCACAATCAATAAAAAGTAAACAGAGAAAAATGACAGATAAGTGAGGGACAAGAGAAACAATGGAATCTGTAACAATCAATACAAGAGACTATAGAGGAAGCAACAACATAAGAAGACACAACTAGAACAAAAGGGATCTTTGCAAAGAGGATGAGGAGATTTTTAACGGTGTCGTTTTAACTCACATTAGTTAACAATGCTAAATGCTCAATAGTTTTAACAGCTCAATAAATGTCCCTTAACACACACATGGTTATATCTGAGCTGTTGCTGAGTAATTCCCACCAGGATTACATGCACATATAAATGATCAAATCAGGCACATTAAGGGCCTCAATTAGAGGAAGGAGCAGGGCAAAAATAAAGGAGCAAATTTGCACCATGGTAAAACCATGTTACACTGCAGAGGGGCGGGGGGGATGTGCAGACAGATTTAGAGTTGTAAGGGGGCGTGTCCTAGCTCAACTCTAAATTGTAGTGTTAAAATGAAGCAGCCAGCAATTGCCATGCTTGCAAAAAAATAAATAAATACATAAATGTATCTGCACCCCTTGCATTGCAACATGGTTTGTCCAGGAGCAAATCTGCACTTTTTTTTACTGTAAAATAAATAAATAAATAGCAATGTTGATTTATACTAAAATGTATATAATTCCCATTCTCCGTATCAGGTTTTGGTCCTGAGGTGGGCACTCTGTAGGTCTGCTAGGGGCAGTGGGAACTTCTTTTATTAACTTTAATTAGTGATCTCTTTCATAAAGGGGACATTCTGCCCTTGTAGTAACTTTGCCGGTTATGACAGTGATTGACCGGGAGAGGCTGGGACAATGGATCAGTGTTCTGCGGCTTCTGATTAGTTCTAAACTTCTCTTTGTGTCAGAATGGACAATATTATTCTGGACATGTTAGTAAATGCATATTAAGGGCACATATGATATGCAGCCCGTAGGTTGGGGAGGTCATATTGAAAGGATTACATGGAGGAGATGAGAACGACAGACACATCTCCCACTCGCTCTGCTCTGAATTAGTCACATTCTTAGATTTTCTGGGATTGTCAGAGTCACATTATTGTGTCTCATAGTATGATGTGAGATCTGTGATAGAACCAGGCTCCCCAGGATAAATCACATCTAATGAGGGCTTATGTACAGTTATACATATGGATCTTGACAAGTTCCTCGCGTACAAACTTTATTCTGCTATTTGCCGGACGGAATCGACATTGACTGCACAAACTTTTATTTACAAAACAATTCATCTAATCCAAGGCTGTAGGCGACGATGGATCATCACATGCCCGCTGCTCTATGCTCATGAAACGCCTGGATGAACATTATGGACTCATCTGAATAACACAGGGATGTGGACAATAGCAATGAGCAAAACTGAAATGTAGGAAACTCAGCAGCTACTGGGTGCACCGGGCTGGAAGGGGGCTGTCACATCATCAGCTCACACCTTACCCTGGGACAACTTATTCAGCCAATCGTGCTTTAGAGCTGCCAAGACCACCAGCCAATCGCAGCAATGGTCCTATGTGGTCAGCAGTTTCCTCCTCCTCTGAGGACAAATTTTAAAACACTTTGTAAAATTAAACACAATTGAACTCTGACATTTCCCTGACGTACGTGTCACCAGCACACAGTGGAAGCCGCTAGTTTGCCAGCTGAACCAAGATCCATTGCAGAATGCAGCCTATAGAATTCACTAGGGTCCAGTGACATCACTAATAATGCAGCCTATCCATTCACTAGGAACCAGTGACATCACTGAGAATGCAGCCTATCCAGTCACTAGGAACCAGTGACATCACTGAGAGTGCAGCCTATCCAGTCACTAGGAACCAGTGACATCGCTGAGAATGCAGCCTATCCAGTCACTAGGAACCAGTGACATCACTGAGAGTGCAGCCTATCCAGTCACTAGGAACCAGTGACATCACTGAGAGTGCAGCCTATCCATTCACTAGGAACCAGTGACATCACTGAGAGTGCAGCCTATCCATTCACTAGGAACCAGTGACATCACTAAGAGTGCTGCCTATCCAGTCACTAGGAACCAGTGACATCACTGAGAGTGCAGCCTATCCAGTCACTAGGAACCAGTGACATCACTGAGAATGCAGCCTATCCAGTCACTAGGAACCAGTGACATCACTAAGAGTGCTGCCTATCCAGTCACTAGGAACCAGTGACATCACTGAGAGTGCAGCCTATCCAGTCACTAGGAACCAGTGACATCACTGAGAATGCAGCCTATCCAGTCACTAGGAACCAGTAACATCACTGAGAGTGCAGCCTATCCAGTCACTAGGAACCAGTGACATCACTGAGAATGCAGCCTATCCAGTCACTAGGAACCAGTGACATCACTGAGAGTGCAGCCTATCCAGTCACTAAGGACCAGTGACATCACTGAGAATGCAGCCTATCCAGTCACTAGGAACCAGTGACATCACTGAGAGTGCAGCCTATCCAGTCACTAGGAACCAGTGACATCATTGAGAGTGCAGCCTATCCAGTCACTAGGAACCAGTGACATCACTGAGAGTGCAGCCTATCCAGTCACTAGGAACCAGTGACATCACTGAGACATGAGACACTTTGTGTCGTGGACTTCATGAGCTGAATATTATGATAGACTGACATGAATAAGCCCCGTCCCACCCCGGCACACACTCACAATACAAAAATATATATTAGTAGTCATAATATTAGTCTCTGTTAATGCAGACAGGTTAATTTTATTACAGAATATGGAAGGTATGGCGGGGCCTTGAGTAGAACGAAATAACGTCAAAGTTAACCTAAAGACACAGAAGAACATGAATAATATCTTGCGATTACATTTGTTATCTCTGGTTAAGTCACTGCTTAGCAGATCATGACGTGTGCGTGGATGACTGAAGTAAAAGATCATTATCAGCTGATGTTAATACATTATAACAAGGGCTGTACTCCCGGCTGCTGTACCATGTCTCAATACTACGTCTGTCCTCACTTTACAAATGTGCATAATAATTATTCATTATCGGGGCTTACTGAACCATCGTATTCATGTTAACACATCTTTACTTCCCTGCCCTTCAGTTTTACCCCCAAGAGACCCTGTTGTGACAATTCCCTAAATACGCAACGATGAATTCATTTTATCGCCTTGTCTCGTCATTTTCTCATGTGTTCCCATGTAACGAGATCCTGAAAACATGATCTGTTAGGAGGACTTCAGTAGAGGGTTGAACAATTTGCTTTCAATTACAAACCTACCAACCTTCCCAGTTAACTATTTCACTCCTGCTTTTCCTCTATATTTTTCAATCGCAGAAATTCTGACCGACCTACCTATATTTTGTTTAAACAATCAACAGACACACATTGTAATTTGGGGTGTGTGCAGCACACGGCTGTGATTTCCTATCCAGCCGAATGACTTTGCGCACAATTTTTCTGGGCTGAGTATATCTCTTTCAGTTGTTAATTGCCCATATATTCACTGCTTTTATTGAATGAACAAAAATACTCATTTGTAGACTTGAGGGGAAGTCATTAAGGAACATATCTGCCAATTTTGTGCGCATCATCCGCAAAATCAGTCTGTGCGTGCTCAGAACCAGACAATACGCAACAGAACGCAGCCCCGTCCAAGCCACCTTCCAGTGCAAACACACTTACTACAGCCTAGGATTTTGTGGAGGGAACGCGGTGGGAATGGGTGGATGCACGTAGTCAATGTACAGTAAGGACGTTCCCATGCAGCCACGTCCACGTCAGACTCGGGCGCACACAGAAGTACGCTTGTTTTCTGCCGTATCTCTTGTTCCAGCTATCGGTCTAGTTCTGAGTCCTAGCTATGTCAGTATCGTGTGCATGCTATAACATGTGTTTGCAATCAGAAGCAACTGTAAAAATGTCTGTAGAAAGAACAAAGAACATTTTTTTAAAAAAAATCTCATGTATAGTCCTAGATGACTATAATATTGACATATAACATCAATTGAATATGTATATATATATATATATATATATATAGTTACGTGCAGTTTAAAACAAACACAGGCTGCGCTTAGTGGGCCTGAGTCATTAATGAAAGCAAAGCAAAAAAACTAGTAACTTTGCCCCTAGGCAAAACCATGTTGCATTGGGGGGGGGGGGGGGGGTAAATTTAAAATGTGAGGACAGATTTATAGTTGGGGTTGGACATGTCCTAGATCAACTTTAAATTTCAGTGTAAAAATAAAGCTACCAAGTTTTTGTGTGCTACATGAAAAAACAGCCAGTATTTAACTTATGTGCAAAACAATAAACTAATTTACACCCCTTCCATTGTAACATGGTTTGTCCAGGAGCAAATATACTCATCATCATTTATTTATATAGCGCCACTAATTCCGCAGCGCTGTACAGAGAACTCACTCACATCAGTCCCTGCCCCATTGGAGCTTACAGTCTAAATCCCCTAACATACACACAAACACAGACTCACACTGACAGACAGACTAGGGTCAATTTTTATAGCAGCCAATTAACCTACCAGTATGTTTTTGGAGTGTGGGAGGAAACCGGAGCCCCCGGAGGAAACTCGAGCAAACACTGGGAGAACATACAAACTCCACACAGATAAGGCCATGGTTGGGAATCGAACTCATGAACCCAGTGCTGTGAGGCAGAAGTGCTAACCACTAGGCCACTGTGCTGCCAAATATACTGTTTTTTTGCTTTGCTCTCCCTTATGACTCAGGCATGAAGTGAGAACAATGAACACATATTTTGCTGAGTTACGGGAGCAGTACTGATATCAGCTTATCCCATAATAGCGCACTGTAGTTTAATGGGGCGCACTTCCTGTTCCCTGGCTATTGATCCCACAGTGCGCGGTCAGACTGACAGGTATTTCCTCTAAACAAACACTTCACAGCCTCTTTTTAATCATTTTAATTACTTGGACTGTAGTTTCCTAGACATATATTTACTGATTCTTAGAAAGGTCGTGGTGTCCGCTGATCGATACATTTTAATTGCTATATCCATATCGTTCTCTCTAAATCACTGCATGCAAATGAGTATCCATGAAGATAGATTGGATGTGCATGCATATTAATAATGAAGATTTAGCTGCACAATCCCGTAAACCAAGAGGAGATGATAGTCGTAGTTGAAGAAACAGCTGGGAAAAGTGTGTAATAAATGTTGTGTAACATTATTAGCTCCATGTGATAAAATCATTATACGCAAGGAAAATATTTAGACCCTCTTTCCTCCGGAGTTGCTGTAATTCTGTTTTAGAACGCCCTCCATGATTTATCTTTCATTTCATAAACTCTTCATCTAGTACTTATTAAGGTGCTACTATCATCTAAAGAGACTTAAGAAATAGAACCATAATATATAATTGTCTGGTGAGCTCACTCTCACGTCTCTGGTTTGCAGGATGTGCGTTTGTGAAGTATTCATCGCACGCGGAAGCTCAGGCAGCCATTAACGCCCTTCATGGAAGTCAGACAATGCCGGTAAGTAGCAAATTAACCTCATGTATGACGCATTTCAGTGGTAGATGCCATAAAAGTGCCATTGTGGTGATGGATTTGCCGACATCTTGTGCGGTGCGTGGGATGCGTTCTCTCCTGTGTTATATTGTAAGGAGATATGTTTGTGTTCAGTAAAGTTGTCAGTTTTTTTAAAACTAAACTGTTTATGTTCCTTCTAACTCAAGTGATCTGGAAACAATT
Organism: Mixophyes fleayi; assembly: GCF_038048845.1. Taxonomy (NCBI): domain Eukaryota; kingdom Metazoa; phylum Chordata; class Amphibia; order Anura; family Limnodynastidae; genus Mixophyes; species Mixophyes fleayi. The sequence continues at coordinate 452,488,063 of NC_134402.1, forward strand.
CAGCTTTGATTTGTGGGATTAACTAAATAGTAGATCATAAATCTCGTCCTGACTGCTGAGTTTGAAGGGAACAGTACGGGTGCTTCTGTTTGTTGTTCACCAAATTGCAATTGCAAATTTGTGCTGTTGCTGCTCAATACTATGCACTGTCCATGGTGCTGGTACTGCTCAATACTATGCACTGTCCATGGGGCTGGTACTGCTCTATACTATGCACTGTCCATGGTGCTGGTACTGCTCTATACTATGCACTGTCCATGGTGCTGGTACTGCTCTATACTATGCACTGTCCATGGTGCTGGTACTGCTCTATACTATGCACTGTCCATGGTGCTGGTACTGCTCAATACTATGCACTGTCCATGGTGCTGGTACTGCTCAATACTATGCACTGTCCATGGGGCTGGTACTGCTCTATACTATGCACTGTCCATGGTGCTGGTACTGCTCTATACTATGTACTGTATAGAGTGCTGGTACTGCTCAATACTATGCACTGTCCATGGTGCTGGTACTGCTCAATACTATGCACTGTCCATGGGGCTGGCACTGCTCTATACTATGCGCTGTCCATGGGGCTGGCACTGCTCTATACTATGCGCTGTATAGAGTGCTGGCACTGCTCAATACTATGCACTGTATAGAGTGCTGGTACTGCTCAATACTATGCACTGTCCATGGTGCTGGTACTGCTCTGTACTATGCGTTGTATAGAGTGCTGGTACTGCTCTATACTATGTACTGTATAGAGTGCTGGTACTGCTCTATACTATGTACTGTATAGAGTGCTGGTACTGCGCTATACTATGCACTGTCCATGGTGCTGGTACTGCTCTATACTATGCACTGCATAGAGTGCTGGTACTGCTCTATACTATGCACTGTCCATGGTGCTAGTACTGCTCTATACTATGCACTGTCTATGGTGCTGGTACTGCTCTATACTATGTACTGTATAGAGTGCTAGTACTGCTCTATACTATGCACTGTCCATGGTGCTGGTACTGCTCAATACTATGCACTGTATAGAGTGCTGGTACTGCTCTATACTATGCACTGTCCATGGTGCTGGTACTGCTCTGTACTATGCGTTGTATAGAGTGCTGGTACTGCTCTATATTGTGCACTGTCCATGGTGCTGGTACTGCTCAATACTATGCACTGTATAGAGTGCTGGTACTGCTCTATACTATGCACTGTCCATGGTGCTAGTACTGCTCTATACTATGCACTGTCTATGGTGCTGGTACTGCTCTATACTATGTACTGTATAGAGTGCTGGTACTGCTCTATACTTTGCACTGTCCATGGTGCTGGTACTGCTCTATAATATGCACTGTCCATTATGCTGGTACTGCTCTATACTATGCACTGTCCATGGTGCTGGTACTGCTCTGTACTATGCGTTGTATAGAGTGCTGGTACTGCTCTATACTATGCGCTGTATAGAGTGCTGGTACTGCTCTATATTGTGCACTGTCCATGGTGCTGGTACTGCTCTATACTTTGCACTGTCCATGGTGCTGGTACTGCTCTATATTGTGCACTGTCCATGGTGCTGGTGCTGCTCTATAATATGCACTGTCCATTATGCTGGTACTGCTCTATACTATGCACTGTCCATGGTGCTGGTGCTGCTCTATAATATGCACTGTCCATTATGCTGGTACTGCTCTACGTAATACACTGTCCATGGTGCTGGTACTGCTGCTCTATAATATGCACTGTCCATGGTGCTGGTACTGCTGCATGCTATGCACTGTCCATGGTGCTGGTACTGCTCTATACTACTCTTAATATAATTCCCATGATAAACCTCACACTGGAAGTAAGTGGAATTTATTTTATGCTGATGAATTTTGGCAACTGCTCCTCTACAAGTGGCTGGCGTACACCTTGAGACCATACCTGTACTCTTTATAATGATATACCTATTGTAGTCACAGTATCACAACATTGTGGCAGGCTGTATTCTTGCTTGTCAGTGACATGTGTTTCACATAGAATGTATTGTGTTATTCCGTGTACCATGAGCAGCGAGGGCAGTTGTTTATAGACCCAGGGGTATTGTATTTCTGCTGTTCTGATTAGTTATCAGCTATTTAATTATTGCACATGAAGCCAGATGTGGGCTTGTTAAAGACTGTTTCACGGTGTAAATATCGACTGGTTGTTAGCTCCTGTGCTCAGACTGACACATAGTGGTCTAAATGTATATGTTTTTATTTGGTTTTATTATTTAAAGGGATTCTAAGGTTACATTGAAATTATATTTTTATCTAATTCACCAGAGTACACCTCTTTTGTACACCTCCTTCACTCTCATATCTACCACCCAAATACTTTGTTTAGATATAAGGATCTTTAATGGAGAGAGCATGTCTCCTAGACACCCAACTACCCAACTACCCTGGGTGTAATATTAGGTGCCAATCGCTGCCTCATCCTTGATAACGATTGAGAACAGTGGAACAACATCACTTTATTTCTGGAAAGGAGAACTAAATGTCATTTTTTTTTTTTCCTATAATTTTCTTTTCTGAATGGTTTTCTCCCTCTAAAACATGTTAAAAAAATAATTAACAGTTCCAAGAAATGGCCCTTTAAATGGCAGTACACATTCTATAATACTTTATACAGACAGATGGTGCATTTCTGTCTTCAGCTTGACAGATAGTGTCTGGCGTGCTGGATAATCTAACTGTTATTTTGTATTGTTGTGTTATATTATTTTAATGAAAAAAGATTGTACTTGGCTCGGCACCTCGCTGCGTCCTGTGCGGCTAAGCCGTGCTGCTTGCAGATACGTTTCTGGTGGCGTGGTGTGTTGCCATGGCAATCAGCATTAAGGCTTTATACCAAAGGTCCATGTTCACTGGAGGGAGTGGGCTGGTTCAGTAAACATCCATGTGCGTTGGACGTGTCTTGTCAAATGTATTTTCCCAGACATATCCCTTTTATTTGAACTGTGATATTGACCGGCGCGGCTGCTCGGTGACATCACAAAATGCCGCAATGCAAATTCTATGTAAGTTTTAGTTCAAAGTTTTCCTGCTTAATGTCAGGTGAAGTTTTCTCACGAGGGTCCCTCAATATTCCTGTCAACTCTCAGGCTTCTATATCTCCGAGACTGTCAGGATTATTGCTGCTCGGTGCTTCGTCTTCCACACAACATATGTTCCTTCGTAGTTCTTAAAAGGTAACTATCTTTAATGAGAGTTATTTCATCCCCCTTGCTGGATAAATGCCACCGTCTCCTCTGCAGATTACGAACGCACCTCGCCTCGATTTCTGTTGTTTTAGAAGCAGCTTTTATGCTGCTAATTATTAAATCCACTTGTAGGGTACTTTGTACCGTGTTGGGGAAAACTCTCTTGAAATACAGATGTCACTAATATAAGGTGCAGTTTCTAACACTGGTATTAATTAAACTAATTAACTTCACACAAATGATAATAGAAGAACAAGCATCGACTTCCTGCAAAGAATTGTCAACATCATCGTAATCATCATCATCAACATTTATTTATATAGCGCCAGCAAATTTTGCAGCTCTTTACAATTTGGGACAAACACAGTAATAAACAATACTGGGTAATACAGACAGAGAGGTAAGAAGACCCTGCCTGCAAGCTTACACGTTATAGGACAATGGGAGTTGGTTACATGATGTTAAGTCTATATGGTGCATTTCGGTCTAGCCAGAGTGCAAAGGTTAAAAGTGATTTGTATGCTATTGGATCCAATCACACAGTAATGTTGGTCAGAGGGTCAAAAGGTTGTTGTCTTGTGTGAATTATGTAAAGGGTGGTAGTAGGGTAACCGAGTGAGTTTAAGAGGGTAGTTGAGGAATATTATAAGCTTGCCTGTAGAGGTGGGTTTCCAGAGAACGCTTGAAGGTTTGTAGACCAGAGAAAAGTCTTATAGTGCAAGGGAGAGAATTCCACAGAGTGAGTGCAGCCCGAAAGAAGTCCTAGGGGGCAAATTTATCAAGCTGCGGGTTTGAAAGAGTGGTGATGTTGCCTATAGCAACAAATCAGATTCTAGTTGTCATTTTGGCGAATGTACTAAATAAATGATAACTATAATCTGATTGGTTGTTAGAGGCAACATCTCCACTTTTTCAAACTGCAGCTTGATAAATTTACCCCCTAGTTGCAAGGTCCAGACTACCTGCAAGGAATTATCTGTAATAATGCAGATATTGAGGATGTAAATCCAACATCTGAGATTTTCTTTAGTTCTAAATATGAGATGGTCTTCAAGATGTGAAGGGACTAGGGCAATGTTCTGCAGAACATGGGTTATATTAACATGAAATCACATGTAGCAAAGTAGACCTGTCATCTAGACATAGTGGAGGAATCCACTGTGTGGTCTGAATCAGGATGTACCAGTCCCTAATTGATCTAATTAACATAGCACAGCATGCTGACAGTGTAACTACAGCGTATGATGGATCGTGTTGTGTGCTATCGTCATGTCCATCTCAATGGCTTGTACCTTCCAGTAATTGTCTCATGTGCTATACTTGTATTATAAGAATAGGAAATAATTATCACTGCTTGAGATACAGTATGAGCTGTACAATTAATGGAAAATGAGCAAGAACTAGACAAAGCATCACATATACTGTTAGACCTATAGATGTTCACTATGCAGGGCGTCAAAATAAAACAGGTGTTATAGATGGGATAATGCACCCCTGTAAATTATAAAAAGATAGGATGTTAGAAGTCACTAAGAGGTTCTGTGACACTATAAAGGCACATTGCCTTAGACCAAGGTGATATTTTGTATTATTTATAATTTACCGCACGGTATGTGTTATTCCTGATAATTACAGGTTTTCCTAATGGTTGACAATGAAATGATTACATTAAAACTCACCGATTATACACATACTTACATTAGTAGTATTTGCTTTGTGCATTATAAGTCAATGCATGATGTATTCAGATAAAATAAATATATGTATTTGGACCCATGAGCAATAGGAATAATTTGAGCTTGTACTTATAAAAGCTCAAAGAAGAGATTCAGGAACCGCCTCTATATCCACCGTTATTACTGATATATTTGGTACAGAATAATGATGAACACGGTGCCTTGATCCCCAAATTATGCATTGGAAGCTTGAAGAATTCTGCAGCAAGAGTAAAATATTTATTTTTGCCGCAGCTCAGCCAATCAGCAGTTATGGGTGAGGTCAGCTGACCGGTCATATTGGAGTTGTTTACTGTAACAATATCGACCCACTTCAGAATAATGCTGACACTGAGGGTCTGATACCATAAGTCCCGAAAATGATGATATGGGCCGTATATTGCTTAAAATTGCTCTGAGTATTCCCAAAAGCAAACCAGAAAATGCAACAATGTCCAATTAATCTTCGAGCGCAAAGAACCCTTACTGCAGCCTAGGATTTCATGGCTGGAATATTCCACATATGTATTGGATGTATTCTGCAGTGTCTGGTCTGTTAGAGCAGAGCGGAACTAGACCCGTATTCAACAACAGACGTATCTTCACATCCGCTCCTTGATGAACACAGACGTGTGTGTACCTGGTTTATATGCATTTGAAAAAAATGCCCAATGTTTTGCGTGCATTTATGAATCAAGACCTGAATGTAATTCAGGGAAGTGCAACATTTATATTGGGTGAAACATTGAAGTGAAGATTTTATTATTTTCAGCCTGGGCAGTTCCAGCTGAACCTACAATCCTTCAACACTACACAGAGTAATGTTTCGGAACCAGGTCCAACAACTGGAATGTTGATCTGCATCTAACTACTGCAGGCTACAGGCAACTTTTTGTCATTGGTAAATCAAGCTCACAGAGACTTTAATACCTTGTAATTTGTGGTCTGCTTTTTGCTGGGGATTCATGACTTGGATCCCAACTTTCTTCTTGCCTAAAAGGTGAAAAATAAGTACTACAGGTTTTCCCCTTTAAATCAAAGTCTTGATCCAAGACATGACCCCAAGACTACACAACATGTGAAACTGTGATAGACATTAGACCAAATGTAGGGTTAATTCAATGCCCTGGAAGCTGCAAAATACATACATATAGCCAATAAAAGGTGTCATTTATATAATTTTTTGTTGTTTTCTACCGCAATTTAAATATGATCCCAAAGTCCTAAGCATCTGTGACTATCACGGATTGCTGGCACTTGCAGTTCCACAACAGCTGTAGATTCGGAGTTGCAAACCGCTGAGACACTTGCAGAATTATTACCTGACAGGTAGGTGTGTGGGTATTGTAATTCTGTACACGATAGAGGCCAATAACTCTGCTCCTCATTACCGCATGTACAGAGCACTCCATTAAGCACTCTGTATGTAATCATTGTACGACACGCAGAAAACAACCTGAACATATTCAATAAAACAGAAAGTAATCAGGAGTACAAAGAGTCTCCTTGAATATTGTGGCACCTCCGAGTCACACATGGCTGCTCACAACAAAAGCACAACATATTTTGTGAAAACAAGACATTATCAAGTGCTCAATGCGAATGACTGGCCCAGCTGCCTGGCAGCTGCTGGTACGATGCCCCCCCCTTCCTAGTTCTGAACCTGGAGACATGAGCAGCCGCTCCATGCATGCGATCAGCCGGGGGGGGGATGGGCAGTGAGCAGAATGCTAATATCTTCTCTGTACCCCCGAGTTCAGTCCTGAAGGGGAGGGAGGGGGGGTTCTGTCACTTCTACAGGTGCACGCTGAATTCCTCCAAATGAAACTGTCTACAGATTGTCAGCGAATCTCTCCTCCACTCATTGCCCATGGTACCAACAGGCATGTGTCTGTGCATGCATGTGTGATATTACCGGGAGAGCGTTGTTCATCTGTCACTTTACAGGTGCAGCGTGGACTTCTGTACACTCGTACGGGTGCCTGCCGGAGAGCCTCCGAAGCCGGCACAAATCTTTTATTTTTGCTTAAGCAAGAAAACAAAAACAAAAATACAAAAATATATATATATATATATATATATATATTAGAGATGTTCACTGACCCCCGTGTTTTGGTTTGGATCTGGATTAACTTCATGTTTTGGTTTTGGCAAAACCGCCCTCGTGTGTTTTGGTTTATTTTTGGATGCCGATTTTTTTTCTAAAATTCCTATTTATTTTTGCTCAAATCACATAATTTGGCTTTTTTTTTTTGTTCCTACATTATTATTAACCTCAATCACATTAATTTCCAGTCATTTCCAGTCAATTTTTATCAAGTGACAAGAACACTGCTACCCCTCCTGTTTCTGTGTGAGCAATGGCACTGAGCAATGTCACTTCATTGAAATTATCTTTCTCTAGCCATAGACATGCCACCTTATGGATACCTAGGTGTACGCCACACAAAGATTTCGTTTCGGGTGGAGAATAAGAAATAAAAATCTACTTACTTTGTAGGCGGTGTTCGCTGAACTTTCGGAGATCTCTTGCCTCTAAACTTACCACATGGCCTGTGTTGGACAGAAAAAATTATCGTTATTCCCCTTCTCCATAAACTTCCCACTCATACGACATCAACCTTTTCTTGGTGCATTTGGTTTTTATCTCCATATTCTCCACTCAAATCTAAAGATATAGCTTTGGGTTGTGCATTATACCACTAGATCCCTTCGGAAATTGTTTTCCCTTCATTAAATATTTTATTTCAACAAGTATCCTGTTCTATGAATGAATAAGCCTTTATGTAATGACCATCTGGTCCCATTGATTGGTAGTCTTTACCAGTTGAAGATGATGTGTCAGTGATTAGCTGTTTCCACCAGTTGATATCATTATCTAACAAAGAATAGACCTCAGGCTTAACTATTAAATTCATCCATCAATGAGATGACCTCTTCGTTATGCAACAACATGACAAGTTTTCATCCATTCCCTATAAATAACTAGCCCGCCATTAATGTGTTCTTGAGGCCAGCCGCATGTAACATTTTTCATTAATTGGCCTTACCTATTATTATTAATGAGTAATCCTCACTTGTACAGACTGCCTCATCGAGGATTCTTATAAATACAAGAAAAAAATAATTTTTGATTCAACTGTTCCATAGCCTGTGTGTACATATAGTAACACAGATTTGATCACGAGTGTAGTTCGTGTTTTAACCGGTCTATTCTAACAGTCCGGCTCCCGTTAGTCCTTCCACCTGAAACAACCTTATTATAGCGCGCACCCCAAAAGTTTGCTTTTTCGTGAAATAGTCCCAGTTTTTGGACAGAAGGGTTAATTGCTGAATGGGCCAAGCCTGTGGAGGATAGCCGTAGCCTACGTAGACTGGGGCATGGTCGGTTCAGCCGTCAATTTTATTTTTAAATGTTGGCAGATATATTGTAGACTTAACCCTTATAACTTTTACCAATGAGCGATATATTATGGAGGCAATACTATAGAGTTCAGAATATGTTCTATATGATTTTGCAGGAATAATCTAAATGTGTGCCGTAAAGTTTGGTTACGTGGAGGAGAAAGTGGAGAGATCAGGAATATTACGTGGATGAGAAGTTACTGAGGTCAGGAATATTGGAAAGAGCATGAAAACGCCCATTGAACATTATTAGTATCTGTCAGACCACATTTGCAGGTCTCTAACATTGTCCAGTGCAAGGCCCCTTCCTTGATTTCATGTACTGGATGTCTTCCTGGGGACCGTATCACACAAATCCCCCCAACATCATTTAGTAATGTTATACAATGCGCTGAATCCTCCATGTTCTAACCTGTTAAATTGATGGTGTGAATATACTGTGCGCAACTCGTCACTGGAAAGAGTACAAGAGAGAGGACATTACATTTTCCGCAAGGGCTGAATGTCCACATTTGGAGGGCCGCATTCACCTCCCGGGCCACCACCATCTACATGAATGTCACAACAGTTGCTGAACAGCCAACTTAGAGCTAAAATCAACAGCGTTAAAATTCGGTTGTGTTTGATATTACAGTAAAATGGAACAATTCAGTTAAGGAAACTGACTAACAATGGCACTGGAATCCCTACTTCAATCCCTATTTTACCCAATTTACAATGGTCGGATATGGGTTTTATACCTAGAGCCACGGAAAAGCATTGAAACATGCCAGGAGTCTGCAGATGGTCAGCAACTTTTATGATTGGTTTCTGCCTGCTAAAACGTTTTTTTGCACCGCGTTCAGTGAAACACTGTTCACTGTATACAGAATCCGGTACTTCGTATCCTGTATCATCCTGGTAATCACATGATCGCCTGGTGCCGTTGCCGGAGGGAGAGATTCTGTACCATGTTCGGCGCTGCGGAAACCTTGTGGCGCCTAACAAATAAACGATAATAATAATAATAAATTCTGGGTGTAAGAAGACACAGATTACCTTTCATAGCATAAAACAACAAACACATAACTGTTTGTTTCCTCTCAAACTGGAGCTGCTATGACAGTCATACAAACTGTAAAAACTAAAATATATTTGTAGTTTCCCCAAGGTCTATTTTCTCCAACACACAGCAAATATGTTAAAAGTACCCTGGGCTTAGAGGGTTTGCTCTGTTGGTCGATAGGGCAGGGCAATGATTCCAGGATACAGTGTTGTAGGTAATATATCACAATAATTAACCATATCATACAGCTAGACCAGCCCTGAACTAAGCCAGCACTTCAGCTGTCGATTTCTTACGTTGTTTATAACTTAACCCTTCGTTGAGTTATCGGCACAATCTGTATATCACGGTAAGCCTCATTATATTATATAAAAGACAAGGGCGTGTGGGAATTTTCTCTCCAAGCCTCCGTCTTGTTGCAGGACCCTCATGATCTGCTCCGCAGAGTGAGGAGAAAAACTTCCCAGATCAGCCAGGGATATTTTTCAACCATTATTTGATATAAACAGCTCTGAACTTGAGTGGATTCATGTAAATGGGAAGCAGTGGGGCTTGTAATTAGATTTGTGTACACTTTTAATAAATCGCGGAGAAACATCAAAGCTGTGATAGAAGTCTGCAGCCCTCTTTATTCCCTTCTTCTGTTAATTGAACAGTTGATGTGTGGAAGGAAAGTGTTGGCTATGGAGGAGCACTATTTACAGACCCACTGACAGCTGAGCTGTGAAAATTAACAGGAACAGAGCTACTGGTGTCACAGTTCCTCGCTGGTAGGGAGATACTTCAAATTAGATCCTCATTATTTTTCTGATCTTGTTTTTTTCTTTCTTACAGATTAATCTTAGAAACACTCCTGTTTTAATAGCAATGTGCTTTTATGTGACTGTTCTATGTAGAAGGGACTCCGAGGGGGGTATTCAATTAAGTTTTCGGTCCGCGGTAACGCGTGTTACTGTGAAACGTGCGCAGTATTGATGGTAATGCGGTACAAAAATAACACAGAGTTTCCTTGGCAACTCTATGGGGTGCGCATGAATATCTACGTTATTGTGGTACCGTTGATTGCCTTCGCGGCCTGTTCCGGTGCGCTACGCGGACCGGAAACCTAATTGGATACCCCCCTCTAGATTTTTATAGATTTTGGTTGACATCCGGGTGATACAACTTGTCTGAATAATTTTGAAAATCTGCTGTGACTGTTGTTCAAATTGACCCCCCCTTGCGCTGGATTGCAAACCTTGAACTTGTGCCTCGAGTTTATCAGAGCACCATCATATGTTAGGCGGAAGGTGGTGGGGACAAGGTCTGGACATGATAGTTTTGCCATTGACTGTAATGTTTAAGGAAGGGGTTCTTTACAGTAAGGGCAGTCAAGATATGGAATTCATTGCCAGGGAAGGTTGTGATGGCAGATTCAATAGATTTGTTTAAGAAAGGGTTAGACAAATTTTTAGCGGAAAGGTGTATCCAGGGATACGACCGTTAATTTAAAATAAAGGATAGTAGTGGATATAGGGTAAAATTGGATTGCAATATTGAGTCTGGGGGGATTTTCAAAATTGAAACAGATGGGCGGTTGCCTACTCTGGATTAATTTCAAATATAAGTGCAGGATCGCAGGAGATCCAAAATAGGTTGAACTTGATGGACTGGTGTCTTTTTTTAACCTCATCAACTATGTTACTATGTTACTATGTCAATGCAATCAGAAGTGCAGCTCTGCCCCTCCCCCTGTTTGAAATGGGGGCCCTCCTGATTAAATATTACTCCTAAATCTGTTGGCGGTACCCAGATTATTGATAAGCAGATGATCAGCGGCATTTACTGCAAGACTGCTGCGGAACTGACAGCAAATTGAATTCCCCCCAAAGGTAAACACCCTCTTTTATTTATCAATGAGTCACGCAGCACCTTGAAGTATGAGCTGTTGCACAAACGTACAAGAAGCAGGTTCAATAAAGGCAACCGGAGTAATAACAATTATATGAAAGGGAAGACTATGGAAGAGCTGTGTTGAGGTCATGTACAGGCCATGGGTAAATAATTTGTAATATTCAATTTCCGAACAATGTGTTGCTGTGGGTAAAACCAGGCTATAGTTTTTGCAGCTGTAGTTTTTACCATGGGAAAATTTGTCACTCCTTTTTGGGAACCAAGAGCGACTGACCACTCTCCCCTCAAAGATAACAGTACCTCCAAAACTATCAATATGCACAAAGTAGATTATACTCCCATCCCAGTCAACACTACGGCTGGTACTCTGCCTGCCCCCCAAGAGTTTATTTAGCAAAATGACATTTTTGAACCAGTGAATTTGACCTTCATCAGTCATACCGTGCTTGTAGAATAGTACTGCTTCCAGGTGAGACCAGGGCTTGTAAAGTCTCCTTTTAAAGGTGGTAGGAAGATTTCAGTCAACTTTAAAGGGTCAGTGATCACATAGAGGACATATGGAAATAGTGATGTAATAACTTGGGAGAGGGTGAAAGTTATGAGCCAATCACATGAGAGTATTAAGGGTTCAGGGTAAAACTATTATATAAACCAATCACAGATTATATATACAATCTGATCAATAGATAGATAGATAGATAGATAGATAGATAGATAGATAGATAGATAGATAGATAGATAGATAGAAATGACATAGATAGATAGATAGATAGATAGATAGATAGATAGATAGATAGATAGAAATGACATAGATAGATAGATAGATAGATAGATAGATAGATAGATAGATAGATATCTCATGATCTAACTAACCACTGACTGAGTTAGGTACCAGTCAGTTGTCAGTGTCAAGTATCATTTAAAGACATCAAAACTAAGATGATGCTGACAAGTGACAACAATGTGTCAGGTGTCAGACAGGAAACTTAAGTTTATAGCTTATGTATATACTGATGTTGTGTTATGGACACTGTAACAGTTAAAGATCTTCCTACATTCAGTTATTTGCGGTAGATATGTTAGAAATTGTTGGCAGGTTTCTCCTTTGGTGACAGCACAGTAATATTTAGGACCATTTGACCAAAGTCAACATGAATGTTATATACTCCAGGATGAAAATTAAAAGATTACAGAAAGTAGAATAGCAGCCAGCACTGAAACATACCTGGCTTATATCTATAATGTATGTACCTACTGTATGTACATACCTGGCTTATATCTATAATGTATGTACATACCTGGCTTATATCTATAATGTATGTACCTACTGTATGTACATACCTGGCTTATATCTATAATGTATGTACCTACTGTATGTACATACCTGGCTTATATCTATAATGTATGTACCTACTGTATGTACATACCTGGCTTATATCTATAATGTATGTACATACCTGGCTTATATCTATAATGTATGTACCTACTGTATGTACATACCTGGCTTATATCTATAATGTATGTACCTACTGTATGTACATACCTGGCTTATATCTCTAATGTATGTACCTACTGTATGTACATACCTGGCTTATATATAGAATGTATGTACCTACTGTATGTACATACCTGGCTTATATCTATAATGTATGTACCTACTGTATGTACATACCTGGCTTATATATAGAATGTATGTACCTACTGTATGTACATACCTGGCTTATATCTATAATGTATGATGTACCTACTGTATGTACATACCTGGCTTATATATAGAATGTATGTACCTACTGTATGTACATACCTGGCTTATATATAGAATGTATGTACCTACTGTATGTACATACCTGGCTTATATATATAATGTATGTACCTACTGTATGTACATACCTGGCTTATATCTATAATGTATGTACCTACTGTATGTACATACCTGGCTTATATCTATAATGTATGTACCTACTGTATGTACATACCTGGCTTATATCTATAATGTATGTACCTACTGTATGTACATACCTGGCTTATATCTATAATGTATGTACCTACTGTAGCCACTTCATTCGTCTTTCTCAATAACTATTTTTTTTTTTGTTTGGGAATATGAGTAACTGGACATTTGCTACAGGTTGGAGAGTAATGTGTCAAGGAATTCATTCTGGTTATTAAAATCCCACTGTTTAATACATGTGGCATAATAACAATAAAATATTATGGGAAAAATAGCGCTGCATAAGTTAATCATCAAGGGGGCGATTCATTTAGGAGCGAGGTGCCACCGAGCATGATGTCCGGATGCGCACATTACAGTGAGTAACCCTCGCTCATATTTCCGCTCACCTCTATTGGACGTGAGTAAAAATGAGCGTAGATTCAATCCTCGACATTGCATTGATTTCTGAGGGCTGTTCTCCAAATCTCCCCCAAAGTGTCTTTAAACTTAAACCAAATCTATGTTATTGACAAGTTTGATTCTCAAGATAAGTAGATGCTGGGACCTGTATTAGTGGTCTCAAGCCTAGTGGTGGAAAACGAGCCCATAGTTTGGTGGACTCACCCTGGACACTTCCAGTCAAGAAACAACTGTAAAATACAACAAACATTTATCATGTTCACACGTAAAGGTTTTAGAAGCCATGTTTTTTTGGGGGTTTTTTGTGTGCTCTCCCTCCGTGCCCCCTCTAGCGAGGAGAGAACATGCAGTGCCCAGAGGATGAGTCTTGGAGGCAGATCGGTGCAGGTAATCGTGTCACCGGCCAACGATGCCCGTGGAGCAATCACAGGAGACCGCGATTACTTAGTTCGGAGGCTGCGGCTTCACAGTTCATTTGCATCACTGCCAACTTCTGTTTTTGTGCAGACAGAACTATTATTGCCATCTTATTTCAGTGGCGTTTCCTTAATTCCAGCCGTAAGAGGCACAGGACAGCTTTTCCTCTGCCATGCCCATTGTTCTATAAATGAGATAATAAATCAGTTGTTGCTAGGCGGAAATAGAGTGCCAGCCAGCCCGGCTCCCTGACAGGGGGTATGAATCATGCAGACACAAAGGATGGCCTTTTGGGGATGAAGTGTTCATCTGCGCTGCTTCTCCTCTCCAGTCACATCTCTGTAACGGGGCAGGCAGCTGGCAGGACAGCGAAGGGCCCCGGAGGGACCCGGCGGGCCTCACTCTCCGTCTCTCTTCTATCCGACTGTTCTGTGCCATAGAATTCATTACCTCCAAATGGGATAAGAGGGATAAACTGACAACTCCACTCGCATCTCAGCTTCATACAAAAGCCACTAATTGGTTCTGTAATGTCTGTTTATGGGTCTGACGGGGAGGGGGGGGGGGGGGCTGAATCAACAACAACAAAAAAAAAAGGAGAGAGATGAAAAGTCGGGGTAGGTTTGGGAAACATGACAAGGATCCCTGTGGGGGGCTCCGTCCTCTGAACACACGTCTCACTCGGATGCAGTGGAGGCTTTGGAAGTTGAAAATACTCCAAAGCTTTAAACATTTTTATTATTCAAATACCTTAAAAATGCAAACGTTTAAAAAAAAAAAAAAGGAAGTGTTTGAGCTCTGAGGCCGTGAGGATTTATTTATGTTTATGTATTTATATGTCTGTTTAACTGGTGGGTTCTGCATCGTAAACAGAGGAACAGAAATTGTGCTGATCCAAAGGCAGAAATGTTACTGCTGACGAAGAGATAGAACTTCAGACTGTGTCAGCTTCTGATCCTGACATCTCATAATACCAATAGTTCTAGAATTATCTATCTATCTTATATAATATCTATCTGTCTGTCTGTCTGACTGTCTATCTATCTATCTATCTATCTATCTATCTATCTATCTATCTATCTATCTTATATAATATCTATCTGTCTGTCTGTCTGACTGTCTATCTATCTATCTATCTATCTATCTATCTATCTATCTATCTATCTATCTATCTTATATAATATCTACCTGTCTGTCTGTTTGTCTGTCTGTCTATCTATCTATCTATCTTACATAATATCTATCTGTCTGTCTGTCTGTCTTACTGTCTATCTATCTATCTATCTATCTATCTATCTTATATCATATCTATCTATCTATCTATCTATCTATCTATCTATCTATCTATCTATCTATCTATCTGTCTGTCTGTCTATCTATCTATCTATCTTATATCATATCATATCTATCAATCTATCTGTCTGTCTATCTGTCTGACTGTCTATCTATCTATCGTATCTATCTAATCTATCACATATCTATCTATCTATCTTATATAATATCTATCTGTCTATCTGTCTGACTGTCTAT